>NW_025729210.1:20000-22500 GCF_021461385.2 Schistocerca piceifrons
TAACCTAACCCATGTTGTGCCTTAACCTAACCCATGTTGTGCCTTAACCTAACCCATGTTGTGCCTTAACCTAACCCATGTTGTGCCTTAACCTAACCCATGTTGTGCCTTAACCTAACCCATGTTGTGCCTTAACCTAACCCATGTTGTGCCTTAACCTAACCTATGTTGTGCCTTAACCTAACCTATGTTGTGCCTTAACCTAACCCATGTTGTGCCTTAACCTAACCCATGTTGTGCCTTAACCTAACCCATGTTGTGCCTTAACCTAACCCATGTTGTGCCTTAACCTAACCCATGTTGTGCCTTAACCTAACCCATGTTGTGCCTTAACCTAACCCATGTTGTGCCTTAACCTAACCCATGTTGTGCCTTAACCTAACCCATGTTGTGCCTTAACCTAACCCATGTTGTGCCTTAACCTAACCCATGTTGTGCCTTAACCTAACCCATGTTGTGCCTTAACCTAACCCATGTCGTGCCTTAACCTAACCCACGTCGTGCCTTAACCTAACCCACGTTGTCGCCTAACGTAACCCACGTTGTCGCCTAAACCTGCTCTGTAATTGTTATACGACTCGTTCAATTAGTGTAGTGTTGCCCACCCGCAACCCTCGCAATATAGTTCGCTACTCGCACTCCCCGCTCCCCTGTGTATCGCTTCATGTTAAACACCTTGCAAGTCTTGCTCACTTTCCACATGCTCCTGCTGTACACTGTAATGTGGATGGCAGCAGGACGTACATGCCGCCCCTCCCCACGTCCCCACCTTGCCCCCTGCCTTCGCAAGCTGGTTGGTGAGAACTTTGCATGTTCAATGCCCTCCGCATGCGACGTACTCAGGCTACGTTGTGGTGCGGCCTGTGTCAACTGTCCGCTAATGTCGTACGCGTAAACCACAATCTGTACTGCACATTCGTCCTTATGTACTGAATGATACATCGTGGCACATGTGTGACCGTACAACGACTGCGCCCAAAAACGGCGGACCATACAGTGCAAATATTGTGCACGCAGCTACGTGTCGTCTCCCTATGAGAGCTGGATTGCAGTGTGGTACGCCATAGAGACGTGTGGGAGGAACGGACGCCGTGGATGGCGATCAGCATGAGCTGTCTGTTGATGTATTCGGACCTAGTCGTCTCTCCTCACACACCGTGATGGCATGGTGCACCGCGTTCCATATCTGCGACATGCTACAGAGGCCGGTTGACAGTCGTTCGAGCAATGGACATCGCATACGTACGGGGGCCACCTTCCACGTATTGTCTAGGCGTGCACATTTTGTTGCGTGTATGTGGGCAGACGTAGTGTGGCGTGACACCTGACACAGGCATGCAATAATCGTGGAAGTTGCAAATGGCGATGGACGCCTGCGTTTTCTGGTGAAGTTACGCAAATGAACAAATGGTAACCTGTTGTGGTGCGGTTGTTCTCGCTAGGGGTGAATCGGTGATGGCGACGATAGGTTGAGGTACTAACCGGTTGTTCCAGCGATACCCACCATGCCGACGAAACTGAACGGCATCTGGGTGTGAAGCGATACGCGGCGGTGGCTGGGTGGGACCGTCCCCGGCCGGTGAGGGGGCGCCTCCCGGCGTGCTGGCCGCGCGGTGCGTGGGCGCACGCGCTACAGCCGGCTGGTGGGGGCGGCCAGTGGCAGGCGCGCCGGCCGACGGACGCGGCAGGCGTCGCAGCTGCGCGCCGGCGCACCCTGCGCGCGGCGCCGTGCGGCCAAAGTAGGTCCTCGCGGGCCCGGTGCGAAGCGCGGTGGACATCTTCAGTGTGCTGGTCCGATTGAGGACTGTGTGCGTTGAGGATGCGCTGCCGCCCGGCGCTCGGCGCCGCGACGCCGTCTGCTGCTCGGTCGCCCCAGCGGTTCTCGCTGGTGGTTTGTATCGCAGCTGTGCGGATGTGTTGGCGCGTGCGCTGTGCTGGGAGAGTTCGCTTCGGCACCCAAGTGGGGCTTTTGTCCTTCTGTGGCGCTGGCGTTGGAGCTGCCGGTCACCGTAGGTGGCGCGTGTTGTCTCCCGCCGGCAATGCCACGACAGCACGCTCCCGGGCCTCTGTCGGCAGCGGCAAGCTCAGTTGGGAGCACGGGTGGTCGCACCGAAAGCGTCTACTCGCCTAACTCCGGGCGATTGCGCCTCTCTCGAACCCGACCAAGTACTTGGGACGGCGCTGCGCGCCGCCGGGACCTGAGAGGGTTTCGAGGTGTATTGTGCAGGGGAGCTCAGCCTCCTCCTGTTTGCAGAATGATTGAGCGGACGCTTGCGTGTTCGCGCGGGCCCCCGGGACACACTCCCGGGCGGCCGGCTGCTCAGCTCTAGTTGACGCAGCTCCCTGGTTGATCCTGCCAGTAGTCATATGCTTGTCTCAAAGATTAAGCCATGCATGTCTCAGTACAAGCCGCATTAAGGTGAAACCGCGAATGGCTCATTAAATCAGTTATGGTTCCTTAGATCGTACCCACGTTACTTGGATAACTGTGGTAATTCTA
>NW_025729210.1:30000-35000 GCF_021461385.2 Schistocerca piceifrons
ATGCGACGCCAAGCCGATTAAGACAGCGATGGCGCCACAGTGCCCGCCTTTCGACGCCACCCACAAAGCCTGCAGCCTCTGTCGACCATAGCACCCAATCTCCAGTGGCTCTGCCGCACGAAGCCGTGGACCGGCAATGACTCCACCCGCACCCGTTCGTGCACCACCCCAACCGCCAAACGCGCACCTCCAGCGGATGAACGGCGGACGTTTCCCGCACTCGTAAAGTGCAATCCACCCCTATAACGTGCGTTTCATGAAGAGTTATTGCCAATATGCGACATTCCCGCTGTCCCTATACATGAGCCGCGACCTGTACCACTTACGAGCGAGAGACGCGATCGCGTTGCTCACTGTACGGCGTCCGATACCGAGCCATCAGCATGTCGGTCCCCATGCGCGTTGCACTCGCACTCGCAGTCGCAAAAACGTGGGGCAAATATATTACGCGGAAGAGTTATAACAGACCGAGCCCCACTGCATGAGGGGAGTCTTTGTCACTAATGTACACAGATGGAACATTTTGGACTGGAACCAGATTACCCGTACACACGGCGCTGATTAGTAATCAATGCAGAGCCATCAAACTACAGAATATATATACAACTGTCCGTATACATGCTGAAAGAGTCTGCCCACAATGGGAACCACACGTCAGCCAGCCACTCTGATCACGCACCACTCTCTGCTTCTAACGGGCGCACATACAATATGTAAGCACCAGCATGGAACAACATCCAGTGCATCCTCTCCGCCACATTACACAATCCACACTATCACAACCAGACCAGGAGGTCCATGCGGAAAATACAATATCCCACCCTTTCGACATCCACCATTGCGCAGATCAGGCACCAACACCCACACATGTCCTATACAACGGTGCACCCAACATCACAATAGTACCTCCTGTCACAGCGCACAAACAATGACATGAGTCAAAGACACAGGTCTGACACAAGCATAGAATTGGAGCGCCGCCTCTAATAAGCCAAAGGTGCATCCTGACGTGACAAATCTGATCATGTCACAAGCATTCACTTACTATAATCACTATCAACGAACCTGCCGCCCCCGCCCCCCCCCTACACCTTTCCTTACAACAACGTGTAACCTAACCTAACCTAACCTATGTTGTACCTTAACCTAACCTATGTTGTACCTTAACCTAACCTATGTTGTACCTTAACCTAACCTATGTTGTACCTTAACCTAACCTATGTTGTACCTTAACCTAACCTATGTTGTGCCTTAACCTAACCTATGTTGTGCCTTAACCTAACCTATGTTGTGCCTTAACCTAACCTATGTTGTGCCTTAACCTAACCTATGTTGTGCCTTAACCTAACCTATGTTGTGCCTTAACCTAACCTATGTTGTGCCTTAACCTAACCTATGTTGTGCCTTAACCTAACCTATGTTGTGCCTTAACCTAACCCATGTTGTGCCTTAACCTAACCCATGTTGTGCCTTAACCTAACCCATGTTGTGCCTTAACCTAACCCATGTTGTGCCTTAACCTAACCCATGTTGTGCCTTAACCTAACCCATGTTGTGCCTTAACCTAACCCATGTTGTGCCTTAACCTAACCCATGTTGTGCCTTAACCTAACCCATGTTGTGCCTTAACCTAACCCATGTTGTGCCTTAACCTAACCCATGTTGTGCCTTAACCTAACCCATGTTGTGCCTTAACCTAACCCATGTTGTGCCTTAACCTAACCCATGTTGTGCCTTAACCTAACCTATGTTGTGCCTTAACCTAACCTATGTTGTGCCTTAACCTAACCCATGTTGTGCCTTAACCTAACCCATGTTGTGCCTTAACCTAACCCATGTTGTGCCTTAACCTAACCCATGTTGTGCCTTAACCTAACCCATGTTGTGCCTTAACCTAACCCATGTTGTGCCTTAACCTAACCCATGTTGTGCCTTAACCTAACCCATGTTGTGCCTTAACCTAACCCATGTTGTGCCTTAACCTAACCCATGTTGTGCCTTAACCTAACCCATGTTGTGCCTTAACCTAACCCATGTTGTGCCTTAACCTAACCCATGTCGTGCCTTAACCTAACCCATGTCGTGCCTTAACCTAACCCACGTCGTGCCTTAACCTAACCCACGTCGTGCCTTAACCTAACCCACGTTGTCGCCTAACGTAACCCACGTTGTCGCCTAAACCTGCTCTGTAATTGTTATACGACTCGTTCAATTAGTGTAGTGTTGCCCACCCGCAACCCTCGCAATATAGTTCGCTACTCGCACTCCCCGCTCCCCTGTGTATCGCTTCATGTTAAACACCTTGCAAGTCTTGCTCACTTTCCACATGCTCCTGCTGTACACTGTAATGTGGATGGCAGCAGGACGTACATGCCGCCCCTCCCCACGTCCCCACCTTGCCCCCTGCCTTCGCAAGCTGGTTGGTGAGAACTTTGCATGTTCAATGCCCTCCGCATGCGACGTACTCAGGCTACGTTGTGGTGCGGCCTGTGTCAACTGTCCGCTAATGTCGTACGCGTAAACCACAATCTGTACTGCACATTCGTCCTTATGTACTGAATGATACATCGTGGCACATGTGTGACCGTACAACGACTGCGCCCAAAAACGGCGGACCATACAGTGCAAATATTGTGCACGCAGCTACGTGTCGTCTCCCTATGAGAGCTGGATTGCAGTGTGGTACGCCATAGAGACGTGTGGGAGGAACGGACGCCGTGGATGGCGATCAGCATGAGCTGTCTGTTGATGTATTCGGACCTAGTCGTCTCTCCTCACACACCGTGATGGCATGGTGCACCGCGTTCCATATCTGCGACATGCTACAGAGGCCGGTTGACAGTCGTTCGAGCAATGGACATCGCATACGTACGGGGGCCACCTTCCACGTATTGTCTAGGCGTGCACATTTTGTTGCGTGTATGTGGGCAGACGTAGTGTGGCGTGACACCTGACACAGGCATGCAATAATCGTGGAAGTTGCAAATGGCGATGGACGCCTGCGTTTTCTGGTGAAGTTACGCAAATGAACAAATGGTAACCTGTTGTGGTGCGGTTGTTCTCGCTAGGGGTGAATCGGTGATGGCGACGATAGGTTGAGGTACTAACCGGTTGTTCCAGCGATACCCACCATGCCGACGAAACTGAACGGCATCTGGGTGTGAAGCGATACGCGGCGGTGGCTGGGTGGGACCGTCCCCGGCCGGTGAGGGGGCGCCTCCCGGCGTGCTGGCCGCGCGGTGCGTGGGCGCACGCGCTACAGCCGGCTGGTGGGGGCGGCCAGTGGCAGGCGCGCCGGCCGACGGACGCGGCAGGCGTCGCAGCTGCGCGCCGGCGCACCCTGCGCGCGGCGCCGTGCGGCCAAAGTAGGTCCTCGCGGGCCCGGTGCGAAGCGCGGTGGACATCTTCAGTGTGCTGGTCCGATTGAGGACTGTGTGCGTTGAGGATGCGCTGCCGCCCGGCGCTCGGCGCCGCGACGCCGTCTGCTGCTCGGTCGCCCCAGCGGTTCTCGCTGGTGGTTTGTATCGCAGCTGTGCGGATGTGTTGGCGCGTGCGCTGTGCTGGGAGAGTTCGCTTCGGCACCCAAGTGGGGCTTTTGTCCTTCTGTGGCGCTGGCGTTGGAGCTGCCGGTCACCGTAGGTGGCGCGTGTTGTCTCCCGCCGGCAATGCCACGACAGCACGCTCCCGGGCCTCTGTCGGCAGCGGCAAGCTCAGTTGGGAGCACGGGTGGTCGCACCGAAAGCGTCTACTCGCCTAACTCCGGGCGATTGCGCCTCTCTCGAACCCGACCAAGTACTTGGGACGGCGCTGCGCGCCGCCGGGACCTGAGAGGGTTTCGAGGTGTATTGTGCAGGGGAGCTCAGCCTCCTCCTGTTTGCAGAATGATTGAGCGGACGCTTGCGTGTTCGCGCGGGCCCCCGGGACACACTCCCGGGCGGCCGGCTGCTCAGCTCTAGTTGACGCAGCTCCCTGGTTGATCCTGCCAGTAGTCATATGCTTGTCTCAAAGCTTAAGCCATGCATGTCTCAGTACAAGCCGCATTAAGGTGAAACCGCGAATGGCTCATTAAATCAGTTATGGTTCCTTAGATCGTACCCACGTTACTTGGATAACTGTGGTAATTCTAGAGCTAATACATGCAAACAGAGTCCCGACCAGAGATGGAAGGGACGCTTTTATTAGATCAAAACCAATCGGTCGGCTCGTCCGGTCCGTTTGCCTTGGTGACTCTGAATAACTTTGGGCTGATCGCACGGTCCTCGTACCGGCGACGCATCTTTCAAATGTCTGCCTTATCAACTGTCGATGGTAGGTTCTGCGCCTACCATGGTTGTAACGGGTAACGGGGAATCAGGGTTCGATTCCGGAGAGGGAGCCTGAGAAACGGCTACCACATCCAAGGAAGGCAGCAGGCGCGCAAATTACCCACTCCCGGCACGGGGAGGTAGTGACGAAAAATAACGATACGGGACTCATCCGAGGCCCCGTAATCGGAATGAGTACACTTTAAATCCTTTAACGAGTATCTATTGGAGGGCAAGTCTGGTGCCAGCAGCCGCGGTAATTCCAGCTCCAATAGCGTATATTAAAGTTGTTGCGGTTAAAAAGCTCGTAGTTGGATTTGTGTCCCACGCTGTTGGTTCACCGCCCGTCGGTGTTTAACTGGCATGTATCGTGGGACGTCCTGCCGGTGGGGCGAGCCGAAGGCGTGCGACCGCCCCGTGCGTGCTCGTGCGTCCCGAGGCGGACCCCGTTGAAATCCTACCAGGGTGCTCTTTATTGAGTGTCTCGGTGGGCCGGCACGTTTACTTTGAACAAATTAGAGTGCTTAAAGCAGGCAAGCCCGCCTGAATACTGTGTGCATGGAATAATGGAATAGGACCTCGGTTCTATTTTGTTGGTTTTCGGAACCCGAGGTAATGATTAATAGGGACAGGCGGGGGCATTCGTATTGCGACGTTAGAGGTGAAATTCTTGGATCGTCGCAAGACGAACAGAAG
>NW_025729210.1:42500-45000 GCF_021461385.2 Schistocerca piceifrons
ATACAACGGTGCACCCAACATCACAATAGTACCTCCTGTCACAGCGCACAAACAATGACATGAGTCAAAGACACAGGTCTGACACAAGCATAGAATTGGAGCGCCGCCTCTAATAAGCCAAAGGTGCATCCTGACGTGACAAATCTGATCATGTCACAAGCATTCACTTACTATAATCACTATCAACGAACCTGCCGCCCCCGCCCCCCCCTACACCTTTCCTTACAACAACGTGTAACCTAACCTAACCTAACCTATGTTGTACCTTAACCTAACCTATGTTGTACCTTAACCTAACCTATGTTGTACCTTAACCTAACCTATGTTGTACCTTAACCTAACCTATGTTGTACCTTAACCTAACCTATGTTGTGCCTTAACCTAACCTATGTTGTGCCTTAACCTAACCTATGTTGTGCCTTAACCTAACCTATGTTGTGCCTTAACCTAACCTATGTTGTGCCTTAACCTAACCTATGTTGTGCCTTAACCTAACCTATGTTGTGCCTTAACCTAACCTATGTTGTGCCTTAACCTAACCTATGTTGTGCCTTAACCTAACCCATGTTGTGCCTTAACCTAACCCATGTTGTGCCTTAACCTAACCCATGTTGTGCCTTAACCTAACCCATGTTGTGCCTTAACCTAACCCATGTTGTGCCTTAACCTAACCCATGTTGTGCCTTAACCTAACCCATGTTGTGCCTTAACCTAACCCATGTTGTGCCTTAACCTAACCCATGTTGTGCCTTAACCTAACCCATGTTGTGCCTTAACCTAACCCATGTTGTGCCTTAACCTAACCCATGTTGTGCCTTAACCTAACCCATGTTGTGCCTTAACCTAACCCATGTTGTGCCTTAACCTAACCCATGTTGTGCCTTAACCTAACCTATGTTGTGCCTTAACCTAACCTATGTTGTGCCTTAACCTAACCTATGTTGTGCCTTAACCTAACCCATGTTGTGCCTTAACCTAACCCATGTTGTGCCTTAACCTAACCCATGTTGTGCCTTAACCTAACCCATGTTGTGCCTTAACCTAACCCATGTTGTGCCTTAACCTAACCCATGTTGTGCCTTAACCTAACCCATGTTGTGCCTTAACCTAACCCATGTTGTGCCTTAACCTAACCCATGTTGTGCCTTAACCTAACCCATGTTGTGCCTTAACCTAACCCATGTCGTGCCTTAACCTAACCCATGTCGTGCCTTAACCTAACCCATGTCGTGCCTTAACCTAACCCACGTCGTGCCTTAACCTAACCCACGTCGTGCCTTAACCTAACCCACGTTGTCGCCTAACGTAACCCACGTTGTCGCCTAAACCTGCTCTGTAATTGTTATACGACTCGTTCAATTAGTGTAGTGTTGCCCACCCGCAACCCTCGCAATATAGTTCGCTACTCGCACTCCCCGCTCCCCTGTGTATCGCTTCATGTTAAACACCTTGCAAGTCTTGCTCACTTTCCACATGCTCCTGCTGTACACTGTAATGTGGATGGCAGCAGGACGTACATGCCGCCCCTCCCCACGTCCCCACCTTGCCCCCTGCCTTCGCAAGCTGGTTGGTGAGAACTTTGCATGTTCAATGCCCTCCGCATGCGACGTACTCAGGCTACGTTGTGGTGCGGCCTGTGTCAACTGTCCGCTAATGTCGTACGCGTAAACCACAATCTGTACTGCACATTCGTCCTTATGTACTGAATGATACATCGTGGCACATGTGTGACCGTACAACGACTGCGCCCAAAAACGGCGGACCATACAGTGCAAATATTGTGCACGCAGCTACGTGTCGTCTCCCTATGAGAGCTGGATTGCAGTGTGGTACGCCATAGAGACGTGTGGGAGGAACGGACGCCGTGGATGGCGATCAGCATGAGCTGTCTGTTGATGTATTCGGACCTAGTCGTCTCTCCTCACACACCGTGATGGCATGGTGCACCGCGTTCCATATCTGCGACATGCTACAGAGGCCGGTTGACAGTCGTTCGAGCAATGGACATCGCATACGTACGGGGGCCACCTTCCACGTATTGTCTAGGCGTGCACATTTTGTTGCGTGTATGTGGGCAGACGTAGTGTGGCGTGACACCTGACACAGGCATGCAATAATCGTGGAAGTTGCAAATGGCGATGGACGCCTGCGTTTTCTGGTGAAGTTACGCAAATGAACAAATGGTAACCTGTTGTGGTGCGGTTGTTCTCGCTAGGGGTGAATCGGTGATGGCGACGATAGGTTGAGGTACTAACCGGTTGTTCCAGCGATACCCACCATGCCGACGAAACTGAACGGCATCTGGGTGTGAAGCGATACGCGGCGGTGGCTGGGTGGGACCGTCCCCGGCCGGTGAGGGGGCGCCTCCCGGCGTGCTGGCCGCGCGGTGCGTGGGCGCACGCGCTACAGCCGGCTGGTGGGGGCGGCCAGTGGCAGGCGCGCCGGCCGACGGACGCGGCAGGCGTCGCAGCTGCGCGCCGGCGCACCCTGCGCGCGGCGC
>NW_025729210.1:55000-57500 GCF_021461385.2 Schistocerca piceifrons
TTGTGCCTTAACCTAACCTATGTTGTGCCTTAACCTAACCTATGTTGTGCCTTAACCTAACCCATGTTGTGCCTTAACCTAACCCATGTTGTGCCTTAACCTAACCCATGTTGTGCCTTAACCTAACCCATGTTGTGCCTTAACCTAACCCATGTTGTGCCTTAACCTAACCCATGTTGTGCCTTAACCTAACCCATGTTGTGCCTTAACCTAACCCATGTTGTGCCTTAACCTAACCCATGTTGTGCCTTAACCTAACCCATGTTGTGCCTTAACCTAACCCATGTTGTGCCTTAACCTAACCCATGTTGTGCCTTAACCTAACCCATGTTGTGCCTTAACCTAACCCATGTTGTGCCTTAACCTAACCCACGTCGTGCCTTAACCTAACCCACGTTGTCGCCTAACGTAACCCACGTTGTCGCCTAAACCTGCTCTGTAATTGTTATACGACTCGTTCAATTAGTGTAGTGTTGCCCACCCGCAACCCTCGCAATATAGTTCGCTACTCGCACTCCCCGCTCCCCTGTGTATCGCTTCATGTTAAACACCTTGCAAGTCTTGCTCACTTTCCACATGCTCCTGCTGTACACTGTAATGTGGATGGCAGCAGGACGTACATGCCGCCCCTCCCCACGTCCCCACCTTGCCCCCTGCCTTCGCAAGCTGGTTGGTGAGAACTTTGCATGTTCAATGCCCTCCGCATGCGACGTACTCAGGCTACGTTGTGGTGCGGCCTGTGTCAACTGTCCGCTAATGTCGTACGCGTAAACCACAATCTGTACTGCACATTCGTCCTTATGTACTGAATGATACATCGTGGCACATGTGTGACCGTACAACGACTGCGCCCAAAAACGGCGGACCATACAGTGCAAATATTGTGCACGCAGCTACGTGTCGTCTCCCTATGAGAGCTGGATTGCAGTGTGGTACGCCATAGAGACGTGTGGGAGGAACGGACGCCGTGGATGGCGATCAGCATGAGCTGTCTGTTGATGTATTCGGACCTAGTCGTCTCTCCTCACACACCGTGATGGCATGGTGCACCGCGTTCCATATCTGCGACATGCTACAGAGGCCGGTTGACAGTCGTTCGAGCAATGGACATCGCATACGTACGGGGGCCACCTTCCACGTATTGTCTAGGCGTGCACATTTTGTTGCGTGTATGTGGGCAGACGTAGTGTGGCGTGACACCTGACACAGGCATGCAATAATCGTGGAAGTTGCAAATGGCGATGGACGCCTGCGTTTTCTGGTGAAGTTACGCAAATGAACAAATGGTAACCTGTTGTGGTGCGGTTGTTCTCGCTAGGGGTGAATCGGTGATGGCGACGATAGGTTGAGGTACTAACCGGTTGTTCCAGCGATACCCACCATGCCGACGAAACTGAACGGCATCTGGGTGTGAAGCGATACGCGGCGGTGGCTGGGTGGGACCGTCCCCGGCCGGTGAGGGGGCGCCTCCCGGCGTGCTGGCCGCGCGGTGCGTGGGCGCACGCGCTACAGCCGGCTGGTGGGGGCGGCCAGTGGCAGGCGCGCCGGCCGACGGACGCGGCAGGCGTCGCAGCTGCGCGCCGGCGCACCCTGCGCGCGGCGCCGTGCGGCCAAAGTAGGTCCTCGCGGGCCCGGTGCGAAGCGCGGTGGACATCTTCAGTGTGCTGGTCCGATTGAGGACTGTGTGCGTTGAGGATGCGCTGCCGCCCGGCGCTCGGCGCCGCGACGCCGTCTGCTGCTCGGTCGCCCCAGCGGTTCTCGCTGGTGGTTTGTATCGCAGCTGTGCGGATGTGTTGGCGCGTGCGCTGTGCTGGGAGAGTTCGCTTCGGCACCCAAGTGGGGCTTTTGTCCTTCTGTGGCGCTGGCGTTGGAGCTGCCGGTCACCGTAGGTGGCGCGTGTTGTCTCCCGCCGGCAATGCCACGACAGCACGCTCCCGGGCCTCTGTCGGCAGCGGCAAGCTCAGTTGGGAGCACGGGTGGTCGCACCGAAAGCGTCTACTCGCCTAACTCCGGGCGATTGCGCCTCTCTCGAACCCGACCAAGTACTTGGGACGGCGCTGCGCGCCGCCGGGACCTGAGAGGGTTTCGAGGTGTATTGTGCAGGGGAGCTCAGCCTCCTCCTGTTTGCAGAATGATTGAGCGGACGCTTGCGTGTTCGCGCGGGCCCCCGGGACACACTCCCGGGCGGCCGGCTGCTCAGCTCTAGTTGACGCAGCTCCCTGGTTGATCCTGCCAGTAGTCATATGCTTGTCTCAAAGATTAAGCCATGCATGTCTCAGTACAAGCCGCATTAAGGTGAAACCGCGAATGGCTCATTAAATCAGTTATGGTTCCTTAGATCGTACCCACGTTACTTGGATAACTGTGGTAATTCTAGAGCTAATACATGCAAACAGAGTCCCGACCAGAGATGGAAGGGACGCTTTTATTAGATCAAAACCAATCGGTCGGCTCGTCCGGTCCGTTTGCCTTGGTGACTCTGAATAACTTTGGGCTGATC
>NW_025729210.1:67500-72500 GCF_021461385.2 Schistocerca piceifrons
ACCACTTACGAGCGAGAGACGCGATCGCGTTGCTCACTGTACGGCGTCCGATACCGAGCCATCAGCATGTCGGTCCCCATGCGCGTTGCACTCGCACTCGCAGTCGCAAAAACGTGGGGCAAATATATTACGCGGAAGAGTTATAACAGACCGAGCCCCACTGCATGAGGGGAGTCTTTGTCACTAATGTACACAGATGGAACATTTTGGACTGGAACCAGATTACCCGTACACACGGCGCTGATTAGTAATCAATGCAGAGCCATCAAACTACAGAATATATATACAACTGTCCGTATACATGCTGAAAGAGTCTGCCCACAATGGGAACCACACGTCAGCCAGCCACTCTGATCACGCACCACTCTCTGCTTCTAACGGGCGCACATACAATATGTAAGCACCAGCATGGAACAACATCCAGTGCATCCTCTCCGCCACATTACACAATCCACACTATCACAACCAGACCAGGAGGTCCATGCGGAAAATACAATATCCCACCCTTTCGACATCCACCATTGCGCAGATCAGGCACCAACACCCACACATGTCCTATACAACGGTGCACCCAACATCACAATAGTACCTCCTGTCACAGCGCACAAACAATGACATGAGTCAAAGACACAGGTCTGACACAAGCATAGAATTGGAGCGCCGCCTCTAATAAGCCAAAGGTGCATCCTGACGTGACAAATCTGATCATGTCACAAGCATTCACTTACTATAATCACTATCAACGAACCTGCCGCCCCCGCCCCCCCCCTACACCTTTCCTTACAACAACGTGTAACCTAACCTAACCTAACCTATGTTGTACCTTAACCTAACCTATGTTGTACCTTAACCTAACCTATGTTGTACCTTAACCTAACCTATGTTGTACCTTAACCTAACCTATGTTGTACCTTAACCTAACCTATGTTGTGCCTTAACCTAACCTATGTTGTGCCTTAACCTAACCTATGTTGTGCCTTAACCTAACCTATGTTGTGCCTTAACCTAACCTATGTTGTGCCTTAACCTAACCTATGTTGTGCCTTAACCTAACCTATGTTGTGCCTTAACCTAACCTATGTTGTGCCTTAACCTAACCTATGTTGTGCCTTAACCTAACCCATGTTGTGCCTTAACCTAACCCATGTTGTGCCTTAACCTAACCCATGTTGTGCCTTAACCTAACCCATGTTGTGCCTTAACCTAACCCATGTTGTGCCTTAACCTAACCCATGTTGTGCCTTAACCTAACCCATGTTGTGCCTTAACCTAACCCATGTTGTGCCTTAACCTAACCCATGTTGTGCCTTAACCTAACCCATGTTGTGCCTTAACCTAACCCATGTTGTGCCTTAACCTAACCCATGTTGTGCCTTAACCTAACCCATGTTGTGCCTTAACCTAACCCATGTTGTGCCTTAACCTAACCCATGTTGTGCCTTAACCTAACCCATGTTGTGCCTTAACCTAACCTATGTTGTGCCTTAACCTAACCTATGTTGTGCCTTAACCTAACCTATGTTGTGCCTTAACCTAACCCATGTTGTGCCTTAACCTAACCCATGTTGTGCCTTAACCTAACCCATGTTGTGCCTTAACCTAACCCATGTTGTGCCTTAACCTAACCCATGTTGTGCCTTAACCTAACCCATGTTGTGCCTTAACCTAACCCATGTTGTGCCTTAACCTAACCCATGTTGTGCCTTAACCTAACCCATGTTGTGCCTTAACCTAACCCATGTTGTGCCTTAACCTAACCCATGTTGTGCCTTAACCTAACCCATGTTGTGCCTTAACCTAACCCATGTTGTGCCTTAACCTAACCCATGTTGTGCCTTAACCTAACCCATGTCGTGCCTTAACCTAACCCACGTCGTGCCTTAACCTAACCCACGTTGTCGCCTAACGTAACCCACGTTGTCGCCTAAACCTGCTCTGTAATTGTTATACGACTCGTTCAATTAGTGTAGTGTTGCCCACCCGCAACCCTCGCAATATAGTTCGCTACTCGCACTCCCCGCTCCCCTGTGTATCGCTTCATGTTAAACACCTTGCAAGTCTTGCTCACTTTCCACATGCTCCTGCTGTACACTGTAATGTGGATGGCAGCAGGACGTACATGCCGCCCCTCCCCACGTCCCCACCTTGCCCCCTGCCTTCGCAAGCTGGTTGGTGAGAACTTTGCATGTTCAATGCCCTCCGCATGCGACGTACTCAGGCTACGTTGTGGTGCGGCCTGTGTCAACTGTCCGCTAATGTCGTACGCGTAAACCACAATCTGTACTGCACATTCGTCCTTATGTACTGAATGATACATCGTGGCACATGTGTGACCGTACAACGACTGCGCCCAAAAACGACGGACCATACAGTGCAAATATTGTGCACGCAGCTACGTGTCGTCTCCCTATGAGAGCTGGATTGCAGTGTGGTACGCCATAGAGACGTGTGGGAGGAACGGACGCCGTGGATGGCGATCAGCATGAGCTGTCTGTTGATGTATTCGGACCTAGTCGTCTCTCCTCACACACCGTGATGGCATGGTGCACCGCGTTCCATATCTGCGACATGCTACAGAGGCCGGTTGACAGTCGTTCGAGCAATGGACATCGCATACGTACGGGGGCCACCTTCCACGTATTGTCTAGGCGTGCACATTTTGTTGCGTGTATGTGGGCAGACGTAGTGTGGCGTGACACCTGACACAGGCATGCAATAATCGTGGAAGTTGCAAATGGCGATGGACGCCTGCGTTTTCTGGTGAAGTTACGCAAATGAACAAATGGTAACCTGTTGTGGTGCGGTTGTTCTCGCTAGGGGTGAATCGGTGATGGCGACGATAGGTTGAGGTACTAACCGGTTGTTCCAGCGATACCCACCATGCCGACGAAACTGAACGGCATCTGGGTGTGAAGCGATACGCGGCGGTGGCTGGGTGGGACCGTCCCCGGCCGGTGAGGGGGCGCCTCCCGGCGTGCTGGCCGCGCGGTGCGTGGGCGCACGCGCTACAGCCGGCTGGTGGGGGCGGCCAGTGGCAGGCGCGCCGGCCGACGGACGCGGCAGGCGTCGCAGCTGCGCGCCGGCGCACCCTGCGCGCGGCGCCGTGCGGCCAAAGTAGGTCCTCGCGGGCCCGGTGCGAAGCGCGGTGGACATCTTCAGTGTGCTGGTCCGATTGAGGACTGTGTGCGTTGAGGATGCGCTGCCGCCCGGCGCTCGGCGCCGCGACGCCGTCTGCTGCTCGGTCGCCCCAGCGGTTCTCGCTGGTGGTTTGTATCGCAGCTGTGCGGATGTGTTGGCGCGTGCGCTGTGCTGGGAGAGTTCGCTTCGGCACCCAAGTGGGGCTTTTGTCCTTCTGTGGCGCTGGCGTTGGAGCTGCCGGTCACCGTAGGTGGCGCGTGTTGTCTCCCGCCGGCAATGCCACGACAGCACGCTCCCGGGCCTCTGTCGGCAGCGGCAAGCTCAGTTGGGAGCACGGGTGGTCGCACCGAAAGCGTCTACTCGCCTAACTCCGGGCGATTGCGCCTCTCTCGAACCCGACCAAGTACTTGGGACGGCGCTGCGCGCCGCCGGGACCTGAGAGGGTTTCGAGGTGTATTGTGCAGGGGAGCTCAGCCTCCTCCTGTTTGCAGAATGATTGAGCGGACGCTTGCGTGTTCGCGCGGGCCCCCGGGACACACTCCCGGGCGGCCGGCTGCTCAGCTCTAGTTGACGCAGCTCCCTGGTTGATCCTGCCAGTAGTCATATGCTTGTCTCAAAGATTAAGCCATGCATGTCTCAGTACAAGCCGCATTAAGGTGAAACCGCGAATGGCTCATTAAATCAGTTATGGTTCCTTAGATCGTACCCACGTTACTTGGATAACTGTGGTAATTCTAGAGCTAATACATGCAAACAGAGTCCCGACCAGAGATGGAAGGGACGCTTTTATTAGATCAAAACCAATCGGTCGGCTCGTCCGGTCCGTTTGCCTTGGTGACTCTGAATAACTTTGGGCTGATCGCACGGTCCTCGTACCGGCGACGCATCTTTCAAATGTCTGCCTTATCAACTGTCGATGGTAGGTTCTGCGCCTACCATGGTTGTAACGGGTAACGGGGAATCAGGGTTCGATTCCGGAGAGGGAGCCTGAGAAACGGCTACCACATCCAAGGAAGGCAGCAGGCGCGCAAATTACCCACTCCCGGCACGGGGAGGTAGTGACGAAAAATAACGATACGGGACTCATCCGAGGCCCCGTAATCGGAATGAGTACACTTTAAATCCTTTAACGAGTATCTATTGGAGGGCAAGTCTGGTGCCAGCAGCCGCGGTAATTCCAGCTCCAATAGCGTATATTAAAGTTGTTGCGGTTAAAAAGCTCGTAGTTGGATTTGTGTCCCACGCTGTTGGTTCACCGCCCGTCGGTGTTTAACTGGCATGTATCGTGGGACGTCCTGCCGGTGGGGCGAGCCGAAGGCGTGCGACCGCCCCGTGCGTGCTCGTGCGTCCCGAGGCGGACCCCGTTGAAATCCTACCAGGGTGCTCTTTATTGAGTGTCTCGGTGGGCCGGCACGTTTACTTTGAACAAATTAGAGTGCTTAAAGCAGGCAAGCCCGCCTGAATACTGTGTGCATGGAATAATGGAATAGGACCTCGGTTCTATTTTGTTGGTTTTCGGAACCCGAGGTAATGATTAATAGGGACAGGCGGGGGCATTCGTATTGCGACGTTAGAGGTGAAATTCTTGGATCGTCGCAAGACGAACAGAAGCGAAAGCATTTGCCAAGTATGTTTTCATTAATCAAGAACGAAAGTTAGAGGTTCGAAGGCGATCAGATACCGCCCTAGTTCTAACCATAAACGATGCCAGCCAGCGATCCGCCGCAGTTCCTCCGATGACTCGGCGGGCAGCCTCCGGGAAACCAAAGCTTTTGGGTTCCGGGGGAAGTATGGTTGCAAAGCTGAAACTTAAAGGAATTGACGGAAGGGCACCACCAGGAGTGGAGCCTGCGGCTTAATTT
>NW_025729210.1:80000-82500 GCF_021461385.2 Schistocerca piceifrons
AACCTATGTTGTACCTTAACCTAACCTATGTTGTACCTTAACCTAACCTATGTTGTACCTTAACCTAACCTATGTTGTACCTTAACCTAACCTATGTTGTACCTTAACCTAACCTATGTTGTGCCTTAACCTAACCTATGTTGTGCCTTAACCTAACCTATGTTGTGCCTTAACCTAACCTATGTTGTGCCTTAACCTAACCTATGTTGTGCCTTAACCTAACCTATGTTGTGCCTTAACCTAACCTATGTTGTGCCTTAACCTAACCTATGTTGTGCCTTAACCTAACCTATGTTGTGCCTTAACCTAACCTATGTTGTGCCTTAACCTAACCCATGTTGTGCCTTAACCTAACCCATGTTGTGCCTTAACCTAACCCATGTTGTGCCTTAACCTAACCCATGTTGTGCCTTAACCTAACCCATGTTGTGCCTTAACCTAACCCATGTTGTGCCTTAACCTAACCCATGTTGTGCCTTAACCTAACCCATGTTGTGCCTTAACCTAACCCATGTTGTGCCTTAACCTAACCCATGTTGTGCCTTAACCTAACCCATGTTGTGCCTTAACCTAACCCATGTTGTGCCTTAACCTAACCCATGTTGTGCCTTAACCTAACCCATGTTGTGCCTTAACCTAACCCATGTTGTGCCTTAACCTAACCCATGTTGTGCCTTAACCTAACCTATGTTGTGCCTTAACCTAACCTATGTTGTGCCTTAACCTAACCTATGTTGTGCCTTAACCTAACCCATGTTGTGCCTTAACCTAACCCATGTTGTGCCTTAACCTAACCCATGTTGTGCCTTAACCTAACCCATGTTGTGCCTTAACCTAACCCATGTTGTGCCTTAACCTAACCCATGTTGTGCCTTAACCTAACCCATGTTGTGCCTTAACCTAACCCATGTTGTGCCTTAACCTAACCCATGTTGTGCCTTAACCTAACCCATGTTGTGCCTTAACCTAACCCATGTTGTGCCTTAACCTAACCCACGTTGTGCCTTAACCTAACCCACGTCGTGCCTTAACCTAACCCACGTCGTGCCTTAACCTAACCCACGTTGTCGCCTAACGTAACCCACGTTGTCGCCTAAACCTGCTCTGTAATTGTTATACGACTCGTTCAATTAGTGTAGTGTTGCCCACCCGCAACCCTCGCAATATAGTTCGCTACTCGCACTCCCCGCTCCCCTGTGTATCGCTTCATGTTAAACACCTTGCAAGTCTTGCTCACTTTCCACATGCTCCTGCTGTACACTGTAATGTGGATGGCAGCAGGACGTACATGCCGCCCCTCCCCACGTCCCCACCTTGCCCCCTGCCTTCGCAAGCTGGTTGGTGAGAACTTTGCATGTTCAATGCCCTCCGCATGCGACGTACTCAGGCTACGTTGTGGTGCGGCCTGTGTCAACTGTCCGCTAATGTCGTACGCGTAAACCACAATCTGTACTGCACATTCGTCCTTATGTACTGAATGATACATCGTGGCACATGTGTGACCGTACAACGACTGCGCCCAAAAACGGCGGACCATACAGTGCAAATATTGTGCACGCAGCTACGTGTCGTCTCCCTATGAGAGCTGGATTGCAGTGTGGTACGCCATAGAGACGTGTGGGAGGAACGGACGCCGTGGATGGCGATCAGCATGAGCTGTCTGTTGATGTATTCGGACCTAGTCGTCTCTCCTCACACACCATGATGGCATGGTGCACCGCGTTCCATATCTGCGACATGCTACAGAGGCCGGTTGACAGTCGTTCGAGCAATGGACATCGCATACGTACGGGGGCCACCTTCCACGTATTGTCTAGGCGTGCACATTTTGTTGCGTGTATGTGGGCAGACGTAGTGTGGCGTGACACCTGACACAGGCATGCAATAATCGTGGAAGTTGCAAATGGCGATGGACGCCTGCGTTTTCTGGTGAAGTTACGCAAATGAACAAATGGTAACCTGTTGTGGTGCGGTTGTTCTCGCTAGGGGTGAATCGGTGATGGCGACGATAGGTTGAGGTACTAACCGGTTGTTCCAGCGATACCCACCATGCCGACGAAACTGAACGGCATCTGGGTGTGAAGCGATACGCGGCGGTGGCTGGGTGGGACCGTCCCCGGCCGGTGAGGGGGCGCCTCCCGGCGTGCTGGCCGCGCGGTGCGTGGGCGCACGCGCTACAGCCGGCTGGTGGGGGCGGCCAGTGGCAGGCGCGCCGGCCGACGGACGCGGCAGGCGTCGCAGCTGCGCGCCGGCGCACCCTGCGCGCGGCGCCGTGCGGCCAAAGTAGGTCCTCGCGGGCCCGGTGCGAAGCGCGGTGGACATCTTCAGTGTGCTGGTCCGATTGAGGACTGTGTGCGTTGAGGATGCGCTGCCGCCCGGCGCTCGGCGCCGCGACGCCGTCTGCTGCTCGGTCGCCCCAGCGGTTCTCGCTGGTGGTTTGTATCGCAGCTGTGCGGATGTGTTGGCGCGTGCGCTGTGCTGGGAGAGTTCGCTTCGGCAC
>NW_025729210.1:92500-95000 GCF_021461385.2 Schistocerca piceifrons
TAACCTAACCCATGTTGTGCCTTAACCTAACCCATGTCGTGCCTTAACCTAACCCATGTCGTGCCTTAACCTAACCCACGTCGTGCCTTAACCTAACCCACGTTGTCGCCTAACGTAACCCACGTTGTCGCCTAAACCTGCTCTGTAATTGTTATACGACTCGTTCAATTAGTGTAGTGTTGCCCACCCGCAACCCTCGCAATATAGTTCGCTACTCGCACTCCCCGCTCCCCTGTGTATCGCTTCATGTTAAACACCTTGCAAGTCTTGCTCACTTTCCACATGCTCCTGCTGTACACTGTAATGTGGATGGCAGCAGGACGTACATGCCGCCCCTCCCCACGTCCCCACCTTGCCCCCTGCCTTCGCAAGCTGGTTGGTGAGAACTTTGCATGTTCAATGCCCTCCGCATGCGACGTACTCAGGCTACGTTGTGGTGCGGCCTGTGTCAACTGTCCGCTAATGTCGTACGCGTAAACCACAATCTGTACTGCACATTCGTCCTTATGTACTGAATGATACATCGTGGCACATGTGTGACCGTACAACGACTGCGCCCAAAAACGGCGGACCATACAGTGCAAATATTGTGCACGCAGCTACGTGTCGTCTCCCTATGAGAGCTGGATTGCAGTGTGGTACGCCATAGAGACGTGTGGGAGGAACGGACGCCGTGGATGGCGATCAGCATGAGCTGTCTGTTGATGTATTCGGACCTAGTCGTCTCTCCTCACACACCGTGATGGCATGGTGCACCGCGTTCCATATCTGCGACATGCTACAGAGGCCGGTTGACAGTCGTTCGAGCAATGGACATCGCATACGTACGGGGGCCACCTTCCACGTATTGTCTAGGCGTGCACATTTTGTTGCGTGTATGTGGGCAGACGTAGTGTGGCGTGACACCTGACACAGGCATGCAATAATCGTGGAAGTTGCAAATGGCGATGGACGCCTGCGTTTTCTGGTGAAGTTACGCAAATGAACAAATGGTAACCTGTTGTGGTGCGGTTGTTCTCGCTAGGGGTGAATCGGTGATGGCGACGATAGGTTGAGGTACTAACCGGTTGTTCCAGCGATACCCACCATGCCGACGAAACTGAACGGCATCTGGGTGTGAAGCGATACGCGGCGGTGGCTGGGTGGGACCGTCCCCGGCCGGTGAGGGGGCGCCTCCCGGCGTGCTGGCCGCGCGGTGCGTGGGCGCACGCGCTACAGCCGGCTGGTGGGGGCGGCCAGTGGCAGGCGCGCCGGCCGACGGACGCGGCAGGCGTCGCAGCTGCGCGCCGGCGCACCCTGCGCGCGGCGCCGTGCGGCCAAAGTAGGTCCTCGCGGGCCCGGTGCGAAGCGCGGTGGACATCTTCAGTGTGCTGGTCCGATTGAGGACTGTGTGCGTTGAGGATGCGCTGCCGCCCGGCGCTCGGCGCCGCGACGCCGTCTGCTGCTCGGTCGCCCCAGCGGTTCTCGCTGGTGGTTTGTATCGCAGCTGTGCGGATGTGTTGGCGCGTGCGCTGTGCTGGGAGAGTTCGCTTCGGCACCCAAGTGGGGCTTTTGTCCTTCTGTGGCGCTGGCGTTGGAGCTGCCGGTCACCGTAGGTGGCGCGTGTTGTCTCCCGCCGGCAATGCCACGACAGCACGCTCCCGGGCCTCTGTCGGCAGCGGCAAGCTCAGTTGGGAGCACGGGTGGTCGCACCGAAAGCGTCTACTCGCCTAACTCCGGGCGATTGCGCCTCTCTCGAACCCGACCAAGTACTTGGGACGGCGCTGCGCGCCGCCGGGACCTGAGAGGGTTTCGAGGTGTATTGTGCAGGGGAGCTCAGCCTCCTCCTGTTTGCAGAATGATTGAGCGGACGCTTGCGTGTTCGCGCGGGCCCCCGGGACACACTCCCGGGCGGCCGGCTGCTCAGCTCTAGTTGACGCAGCTCCCTGGTTGATCCTGCCAGTAGTCATATGCTTGTCTCAAAGATTAAGCCATGCATGTCTCAGTACAAGCCGCATTAAGGTGAAACCGCGAATGGCTCATTAAATCAGTTATGGTTCCTTAGATCGTACCCACGTTACTTGGATAACTGTGGTAATTCTAGAGCTAATACATGCAAACAGAGTCCCGACCAGAGATGGAAGGGACGCTTTTATTAGATCAAAACCAATCGGTCGGCTCGTCCGGTCCGTTTGCCTTGGTGACTCTGAATAACTTTGGGCTGATCGCACGGTCCTCGTACCGGCGACGCATCTTTCAAATGTCTGCCTTATCAACTGTCGATGGTAGGTTCTGCGCCTACCATGGTTGTAACGGGTAACGGGGAATCAGGGTTCGATTCCGGAGAGGGAGCCTGAGAAACGGCTACCACATCCAAGGAAGGCAGCAGGCGCGCAAATTACCCACTCCCGGCACGGGGAGGTAGTGACGAAAAATAACGATACGGGACTCATCCGAGGCCCCGTAATCGGAATGAGTACACTTTAAATCCTTTAACGAGTATCTATTGGAGGGCAAGTCT
>NW_025729210.1:105000-107500 GCF_021461385.2 Schistocerca piceifrons
TGTTGTGCCTTAACCTAACCCATGTTGTGCCTTAACCTAACCCATGTTGTGCCTTAACCTAACCCATGTTGTGCCTTAACCTAACCCATGTTGTGCCTTAACCTAACCCATGTTGTGCCTTAACCTAACCCATGTCGTGCCTTAACCTAACCCATGTCGTGCCTTAACCTAACCCACGTCGTGCCTTAACCTAACCCACGTTGTCGCCTAACGTAACCCACGTTGTCGCCTAAACCTGCTCTGTAATTGTTATACGACTCGTTCAATTAGTGTAGTGTTGCCCACCCGCAACCCTCGCAATATAGTTCGCTACTCGCACTCCCCGCTCCCCTGTGTATCGCTTCATGTTAAACACCTTGCAAGTCTTGCTCACTTTCCACATGCTCCTGCTGTACACTGTAATGTGGATGGCAGCAGGACGTACATGCCGCCCCTCCCCACGTCCCCACCTTGCCCCCTGCCTTCGCAAGCTGGTTGGTGAGAACTTTGCATGTTCAATGCCCTCCGCATGCGACGTACTCAGGCTACGTTGTGGTGCGGCCTGTGTCAACTGTCCGCTAATGTCGTACGCGTAAACCACAATCTGTACTGCACATTCGTCCTTATGTACTGAATGATACATCGTGGCACATGTGTGACCGTACAACGACTGCGCCCAAAAACGGCGGACCATACAGTGCAAATATTGTGCACGCAGCTACGTGTCGTCTCCCTATGAGAGCTGGATTGCAGTGTGGTACGCCATAGAGACGTGTGGGAGGAACGGACGCCGTGGATGGCGATCAGCATGAGCTGTCTGTTGATGTATTCGGACCTAGTCGTCTCTCCTCACACACCGTGATGGCATGGTGCACCGCGTTCCATATCTGCGACATGCTACAGAGGCCGGTTGACAGTCGTTCGAGCAATGGACATCGCATACGTACGGGGGCCACCTTCCACGTATTGTCTAGGCGTGCACATTTTGTTGCGTGTATGTGGGCAGACGTAGTGTGGCGTGACACCTGACACAGGCATGCAATAATCGTGGAAGTTGCAAATGGCGATGGACGCCTGCGTTTTCTGGTGAAGTTACGCAAATGAACAAATGGTAACCTGTTGTGGTGCGGTTGTTCTCGCTAGGGGTGAATCGGTGATGGCGACGATAGGTTGAGGTACTAACCGGTTGTTCCAGCGATACCCACCATGCCGACGAAACTGAACGGCATCTGGGTGTGAAGCGATACGCGGCGGTGGCTGGGTGGGACCGTCCCCGGCCGGTGAGGGGGCGCCTCCCGGCGTGCTGGCCGCGCGGTGCGTGGGCGCACGCGCTACAGCCGGCTGGTGGGGGCGGCCAGTGGCAGGCGCGCCGGCCGACGGACGCGGCAGGCGTCGCAGCTGCGCGCCGGCGCACCCTGCGCGCGGCGCCGTGCGGCCAAAGTAGGTCCTCGCGGGCCCGGTGCGAAGCGCGGTGGACATCTTCAGTGTGCTGGTCCGATTGAGGACTGTGTGCGTTGAGGATGCGCTGCCGCCCGGCGCTCGGCGCCGCGACGCCGTCTGCTGCTCGGTCGCCCCAGCGGTTCTCGCTGGTGGTTTGTATCGCAGCTGTGCGGATGTGTTGGCGCGTGCGCTGTGCTGGGAGAGTTCGCTTCGGCACCCAAGTGGGGCTTTTGTCCTTCTGTGGCGCTGGCGTTGGAGCTGCCGGTCACCGTAGGTGGCGCGTGTTGTCTCCCGCCGGCAATGCCACGACAGCACGCTCCCGGGCCTCTGTCGGCAGCGGCAAGCTCAGTTGGGAGCACGGGTGGTCGCACCGAAAGCGTCTACTCGCCTAACTCCGGGCGATTGCGCCTCTCTCGAACCCGACCAAGTACTTGGGACGGCGCTGCGCGCCGCCGGGACCTGAGAGGGTTTCGAGGTGTATTGTGCAGGGGAGCTCAGCCTCCTCCTGTTTGCAGAATGATTGAGCGGACGCTTGCGTGTTCGCGCGGGCCCCCGGGACACACTCCCGGGCGGCCGGCTGCTCAGCTCTAGTTGACGCAGCTCCCTGGTTGATCCTGCCAGTAGTCATATGCTTGTCTCAAAGATTAAGCCATGCATGTCTCAGTACAAGCCGCATTAAGGTGAAACCGCGAATGGCTCATTAAATCAGTTATGGTTCCTTAGATCGTACCCACGTTACTTGGATAACTGTGGTAATTCTAGAGCTAATACATGCAAACAGAGTCCCGACCAGAGATGGAAGGGACGCTTTTATTAGATCAAAACCAATCGGTCGGCTCGTCCGGTCCGTTTGCCTTGGTGACTCTGAATAACTTTGGGCTGATCGCACGGTCCTCGTACCGGCGACGCATCTTTCAAATGTCTGCCTTATCAACTGTCGATGGTAGGTTCTGCGCCTACCATGGTTGTAACGGGTAACGGGGAATCAGGGTTCGATTCCGGAGAGGGAGCCTGAGAAACGGCTACCACATCCAAGGAAGGCAGCAGGCGCGCAAATTACCCACTCCCGGCACGGGGAGGT
>NW_025729210.1:115000-120000 GCF_021461385.2 Schistocerca piceifrons
CTTACGAGCGAGAGACGCGATCGCGTTGCTCACTGTACGGCGTCCGATACCGAGCCATCAGCATGTCGGTCCCCATGCGCGTTGCACTCGCACTCGCAGTCGCAAAAACGTGGGGCAAATATATTACGCGGAAGAGTTATAACAGACCGAGCCCCACTGCATGAGGGGAGTCTTTGTCACTAATGTACACAGATGGAACATTTTGGACTGGAACCAGATTACCCGTACACACGGCGCTGATTAGTAATCAATGCAGAGCCATCAAACTACAGAATATATATACAACTGTCCGTATACATGCTGAAAGAGTCTGCCCACAATGGGAACCACACGTCAGCCAGCCACTCTGATCACGCACCACTCTCTGCTTCTAACGGGCGCACATACAATATGTAAGCACCAGCATGGAACAACATCCAGTGCATCCTCTCCGCCACATTACACAATCCACACTATCACAACCAGACCAGGAGGTCCATGCGGAAAATACAATATCCCACCCTTTCGACATCCACCATTGCGCAGATCAGGCACCAACACCCACACATGTCCTATACAACGGTGCACCCAACATCACAATAGTACCTCCTGTCACAGCGCACAAACAATGACATGAGTCAAAGACACAGGTCTGACACAAGCATAGAATTGGAGCGCCGCCTCTAATAAGCCAAAGGTGCATCCTGACGTGACAAATCTGATCATGTCACAAGCATTCACTTACTATAATCACTATCAACGAACCTGCCGCCCCCGCCCCCCCCTACACCTTTCCTTACAACAACGTGTAACCTAACCTAACCTAACCTATGTTGTACCTTAACCTAACCTATGTTGTACCTTAACCTAACCTATGTTGTACCTTAACCTAACCTATGTTGTGCCTTAACCTAACCTATGTTGTGCCTTAACCTAACCTATGTTGTGCCTTAACCTAACCTATGTTGTGCCTTAACCTAACCTATGTTGTGCCTTAACCTAACCTATGTTGTGCCTTAACCTAACCTATGTTGTGCCTTAACCTAACCCATGTTGTGCCTTAACCTAACCCATGTTGTGCCTTAACCTAACCCATGTTGTGCCTTAACCTAACCCATGTTGTGCCTTAACCTAACCCATGTTGTGCCTTAACCTAACCCATGTTGTGCCTTAACCTAACCCATGTTGTGCCTTAACCTAACCCATGTTGTGCCTTAACCTAACCCATGTTGTGCCTTAACCTAACCCATGTTGTGCCTTAACCTAACCCATGTTGTGCCTTAACCTAACCCATGTTGTGCCTTAACCTAACCCATGTTGTGCCTTAACCTAACCCATGTTGTGCCTTAACCTAACCCATGTTGTGCCTTAACCTAACCCATGTTGTGCCTTAACCTAACCTATGTTGTGCCTTAACCTAACCTATGTTGTGCCTTAACCTAACCCATGTTGTGCCTTAACCTAACCCATGTTGTGCCTTAACCTAACCCATGTTGTGCCTTAACCTAACCCATGTTGTGCCTTAACCTAACCCATGTTGTGCCTTAACCTAACCCATGTCGTGCCTTAACCTAACCCATGTCGTGCCTTAACCTAACCCATGTCGTGCCTTAACCTAACCCATGTCGTGCCTTAACCTAACCCATGTCGTGCCTTAACCTAACCCACGTCGTGCCTTAACCTAACCCACGTCGTGCCTTAACCTAACCCACGTCGTGCCTTAACCTAACCCACGTCGTGCCTTAACCTAACCCACGTCGTGCCTTAACCTAACCCACGTTGTCGCCTAACGTAACCCACGTTGTCGCCTAAACCTGCTCTGTAATTGTTATACGACTCGTTCAATTAGTGTAGTGTTGCCCACCCGCAACCCTCGCAATATAGTTCGCTACTCGCACTCCCCGCTCCCCTGTGTATCGCTTCATGTTAAACACCTTGCAAGTCTTGCTCACTTTCCACATGCTCCTGCTGTACACTGTAATGTGGATGGCAGCAGGACGTACATGCCGCCCCTCCCCACGTCCCCACCTTGCCCCCTGCCTTCGCAAGCTGGTTGGTGAGAACTTTGCATGTTCAATGCCCTCCGCATGCGACGTACTCAGGCTACGTTGTGGTGCGGCCTGTGTCAACTGTCCGCTAATGTCGTACGCGTAAACCACAATCTGTACTGCACATTCGTCCTTATGTACTGAATGATACATCGTGGCACATGTGTGACCGTACAACGACTGCGCCCAAAAACGGCGGACCATACAGTGCAAATATTGTGCACGCAGCTACGTGTCGTCTCCCTATGAGAGCTGGATTGCAGTGTGGTACGCCATAGAGACGTGTGGGAGGAACGGACGCCGTGGATGGCGATCAGCATGAGCTGTCTGTTGATGTATTCGGACCTAGTCGTCTCTCCTCACACACCGTGATGGCATGGTGCACCGCGTTCCATATCTGCGACATGCTACAGAGGCCGGTTGACAGTCGTTCGAGCAATGGACATCGCATACGTACGGGGGCCACCTTCCACGTATTGTCTAGGCGTGCACATTTTGTTGCGTGTATGTGGGCAGACGTAGTGTGGCGTGACACCTGACACAGGCATGCAATAATCGTGGAAGTTGCAAATGGCGATGGACGCCTGCGTTTTCTGGTGAAGTTACGCAAATGAACAAATGGTAACCTGTTGTGGTGCGGTTGTTCTCGCTAGGGGTGAATCGGTGATGGCGACGATAGGTTGAGGTACTAACCGGTTGTTCCAGCGATACCCACCATGCCGACGAAACTGAACGGCATCTGGGTGTGAAGCGATACGCGGCGGTGGCTGGGTGGGACCGTCCCCGGCCGGTGAGGGGGCGCCTCCCGGCGTGCTGGCCGCGCGGTGCGTGGGCGCACGCGCTACAGCCGGCTGGTGGGGGCGGCCAGTGGCAGGCGCGCCGGCCGACGGACGCGGCAGGCGTCGCAGCTGCGCGCCGGCGCACCCTGCGCGCGGCGCCGTGCGGCCAAAGTAGGTCCTCGCGGGCCCGGTGCGAAGCGCGGTGGACATCTTCAGTGTGCTGGTCCGATTGAGGACTGTGTGCGTTGAGGATGCGCTGCCGCCCGGCGCTCGGCGCCGCGACGCCGTCTGCTGCTCGGTCGCCCCAGCGGTTCTCGCTGGTGGTTTGTATCGCAGCTGTGCGGATGTGTTGGCGCGTGCGCTGTGCTGGGAGAGTTCGCTTCGGCACCCAAGTGGGGCTTTTGTCCTTCTGTGGCGCTGGCGTTGGAGCTGCCGGTCACCGTAGGTGGCGCGTGTTGTCTCCCGCCGGCAATGCCACGACAGCACGCTCCCGGGCCTCTGTCGGCAGCGGCAAGCTCAGTTGGGAGCACGGGTGGTCGCACCGAAAGCGTCTACTCGCCTAACTCCGGGCGATTGCGCCTCTCTCGAACCCGACCAAGTACTTGGGACGGCGCTGCGCGCCGCCGGGACCTGAGAGGGTTTCGAGGTGTATTGTGCAGGGGAGCTCAGCCTCCTCCTGTTTGCAGAATGATTGAGCGGACGCTTGCGTGTTCGCGCGGGCCCCCGGGACACACTCCCGGGCGGCCGGCTGCTCAGCTCTAGTTGACGCAGCTCCCTGGTTGATCCTGCCAGTAGTCATATGCTTGTCTCAAAGATTAAGCCATGCATGTCTCAGTACAAGCCGCATTAAGGTGAAACCGCGAATGGCTCATTAAATCAGTTATGGTTCCTTAGATCGTACCCACGTTACTTGGATAACTGTGGTAATTCTAGAGCTAATACATGCAAACAGAGTCCCGACCAGAGATGGAAGGGACGCTTTTATTAGATCAAAACCAATCGGTCGGCTCGTCCGGTCCGTTTGCCTTGGTGACTCTGAATAACTTTGGGCTGATCGCACGGTCCTCGTACCGGCGACGCATCTTTCAAATGTCTGCCTTATCAACTGTCGATGGTAGGTTCTGCGCCTACCATGGTTGTAACGGGTAACGGGGAATCAGGGTTCGATTCCGGAGAGGGAGCCTGAGAAACGGCTACCACATCCAAGGAAGGCAGCAGGCGCGCAAATTACCCACTCCCGGCACGGGGAGGTAGTGACGAAAAATAACGATACGGGACTCATCCGAGGCCCCGTAATCGGAATGAGTACACTTTAAATCCTTTAACGAGTATCTATTGGAGGGCAAGTCTGGTGCCAGCAGCCGCGGTAATTCCAGCTCCAATAGCGTATATTAAAGTTGTTGCGGTTAAAAAGCTCGTAGTTGGATTTGTGTCCCACGCTGTTGGTTCACCGCCCGTCGGTGTTTAACTGGCATGTATCGTGGGACGTCCTGCCGGTGGGGCGAGCCGAAGGCGTGCGACCGCCCCGTGCGTGCTCGTGCGTCCCGAGGCGGACCCCGTTGAAATCCTACCAGGGTGCTCTTTATTGAGTGTCTCGGTGGGCCGGCACGTTTACTTTGAACAAATTAGAGTGCTTAAAGCAGGCAAGCCCGCCTGAATACTGTGTGCATGGAATAATGGAATAGGACCTCGGTTCTATTTTGTTGGTTTTCGGAACCCGAGGTAATGATTAATAGGGACAGGCGGGGGCATTCGTATTGCGACGTTAGAGGTGAAATTCTTGGATCGTCGCAAGACGAACAGAAGCGAAAGCATTTGCCAAGTATGTTTTCATTAATCAAGAACGAAAGTTAGAGGTTCGAAGGCGATCAGATACCGCCCTAGTTCTAACCATAAACGATGCCAGCCAGCGATCCGCCGCAGTTCCTCCGATGACTCGGCGGGCAGCCTCCGGGAAACCAAAGCTTTTGGGTTCCGGGGGAAGTATGGTTGCAAAGCTGAAACTTAAAGGAATTGACGGAAGGGCACCACCAGGAGTGGAGCCTGCGGCTTAATTTGACTCAACACGGGAAACCTCACCAGGCCCGGACACCGGAAGGATTGACAGATTGATAGCTCTTTCTTGATTCGGTGGGTGGTGGTGCATGGCCGTTCTTAGTTGGTGGAGCGATTTGTCTGGTTAATTCCGATAATG
>NW_025729210.1:127500-130000 GCF_021461385.2 Schistocerca piceifrons
TGTTGTGCCTTAACCTAACCTATGTTGTGCCTTAACCTAACCTATGTTGTGCCTTAACCTAACCTATGTTGTGCCTTAACCTAACCTATGTTGTGCCTTAACCTAACCTATGTTGTGCCTTAACCTAACCTATGTTGTGCCTTAACCTAACCTATGTTGTGCCTTAACCTAACCCATGTTGTGCCTTAACCTAACCCATGTTGTGCCTTAACCTAACCCATGTTGTGCCTTAACCTAACCCATGTTGTGCCTTAACCTAACCCATGTTGTGCCTTAACCTAACCCATGTTGTGCCTTAACCTAACCCATGTTGTGCCTTAACCTAACCCATGTTGTGCCTTAACCTAACCCATGTTGTGCCTTAACCTAACCCATGTTGTGCCTTAACCTAACCCATGTTGTGCCTTAACCTAACCCATGTTGTGCCTTAACCTAACCCATGTTGTGCCTTAACCTAACCCATGTTGTGCCTTAACCTAACCCATGTTGTGCCTTAACCTAACCTATGTTGTGCCTTAACCTAACCTATGTTGTGCCTTAACCTAACCTATGTTGTGCCTTAACCTAACCCATGTTGTGCCTTAACCTAACCCATGTTGTGCCTTAACCTAACCCATGTTGTGCCTTAACCTAACCCATGTTGTGCCTTAACCTAACCCATGTTGTGCCTTAACCTAACCCATGTTGTGCCTTAACCTAACCCATGTTGTGCCTTAACCTAACCCATGTTGTGCCTTAACCTAACCCATGTTGTGCCTTAACCTAACCCATGTTGTGCCTTAACCTAACCCATGTTGTGCCTTAACCTAACCCATGTTGTGCCTTAACCTAACCCATGTTGTGCCTTAACCTAACCCATGTTGTGCCTTAACCTAACCCATGTTGTGCCTTAACCTAACCCATGTCGTGCCTTAACCTAACCCACGTCGTGCCTTAACCTAACCCACGTTGTCGCCTAACGTAACCCACGTTGTCGCCTAAACCTGCTCTGTAATTGTTATACGACTCGTTCAATTAGTGTAGTGTTGCCCACCCGCAACCCTCGCAATATAGTTCGCTACTCGCACTCCCCGCTCCCCTGTGTATCGCTTCATGTTAAACACCTTGCAAGTCTTGCTCACTTTCCACATGCTCCTGCTGTACACTGTAATGTGGATGGCAGCAGGACGTACATGCCGCCCCTCCCCACGTCCCCACCTTGCCCCCTGCCTTCGCAAGCTGGTTGGTGAGAACTTTGCATGTTCAATGCCCTCCGCATGCGACGTACTCAGGCTACGTTGTGGTGCGGCCTGTGTCAACTGTCCGCTAATGTCGTACGCGTAAACCACAATCTGTACTGCACATTCGTCCTTATGTACTGAATGATACATCGTGGCACATGTGTGACCGTACAACGACTGCGCCCAAAAACGGCGGACCATACAGTGCAAATATTGTGCACGCAGCTACGTGTCGTCTCCCTATGAGAGCTGGATTGCAGTGTGGTACGCCATAGAGACGTGTGGGAGGAACGGACGCCGTGGATGGCGATCAGCATGAGCTGTCTGTTGATGTATTCGGACCTAGTCGTCTCTCCTCACACACCGTGATGGCATGGTGCACCGCGTTCCATATCTGCGACATGCTACAGAGGCCGGTTGACAGTCGTTCGAGCAATGGACATCGCATACGTACGGGGGCCACCTTCCACGTATTGTCTAGGCGTGCACATTTTGTTGCGTGTATGTGGGCAGACGTAGTGTGGCGTGACACCTGACACAGGCATGCAATAATCGTGGAAGTTGCAAATGGCGATGGACGCCTGCGTTTTCTGGTGAAGTTACGCAAATGAACAAATGGTAACCTGTTGTGGTGCGGTTGTTCTCGCTAGGGGTGAATCGGTGATGGCGACGATAGGTTGAGGTACTAACCGGTTGTTCCAGCGATACCCACCATGCCGACGAAACTGAACGGCATCTGGGTGTGAAGCGATACGCGGCGGTGGCTGGGTGGGACCGTCCCCGGCCGGTGAGGGGGCGCCTCCCGGCGTGCTGGCCGCGCGGTGCGTGGGCGCACGCGCTACAGCCGGCTGGTGGGGGCGGCCAGTGGCAGGCGCGCCGGCCGACGGACGCGGCAGGCGTCGCAGCTGCGCGCCGGCGCACCCTGCGCGCGGCGCCGTGCGGCCAAAGTAGGTCCTCGCGGGCCCGGTGCGAAGCGCGGTGGACATCTTCAGTGTGCTGGTCCGATTGAGGACTGTGTGCGTTGAGGATGCGCTGCCGCCCGGCGCTCGGCGCCGCGACGCCGTCTGCTGCTCGGTCGCCCCAGCGGTTCTCGCTGGTGGTTTGTATCGCAGCTGTGCGGATGTGTTGGCGCGTGCGCTGTGCTGGGAGAGTTCGCTTCGGCACCCAAGTGGGGCTTTTGTCCTTCTGTGGCGCTGGCGTTGGAGCTGCCGGTCACCGTAGGTGGCGCGTGTTGTCTCCCGCCGGCAATGCCACGACAGCACGCTCCCGGGCCTCTGTCG
>NW_025729210.1:137500-140000 GCF_021461385.2 Schistocerca piceifrons
GAGTTACTGATTCTAGTTCACAGGGTCTTTCAAAGACGGGGCAGGGTTTTTGACATAGAAAAGCTTTATAGAGAGATGGTAATGATGTACGGGAGAATTGGTTTTGATCCCTACAAGAAGTGGCCTGAAGATCACTATTATACTAGACATCCGTAATGGCATCCGTCAAGGTTTATCAATTAAATGCTATGAGAAGTAATACCGTCACACAGGAACTTAGAAAAATGACTGAAGAAAACGAGGTAGATATAATACTAATACAGGAGCCTTACTCCGCCTCTGGCAAGGTCACTGGCTTTCCTGTGACGGCTCAGGTTATCTCAACAGGGGCAAATCCCATGTCTACCATAATAATTTTGAACAAATTAATTAAAACAACTGTTATAACACAATTTTGTACTTCTCATATCTCAGTAGTTCAAGTTAATCTAATGAACACGACCTGGTATTTAGTAAATGTTTATTGCCAATTTAGAGATAACATTGAACCCTATTTGCAACATCTCTCTCGTGTCCTGAGAGCGCTACAAGGAAATCTAGTAATAATAACTATGGACAGCAATGCCAAATCCTCGTTGTGGCATAGTCCTGTACAAGATGCTCGAGGTAGTGCACTCGAGGACCTGATAATGGAGCACCACCTCCAGGTGGAGAACCTACCTGGAAATCCACCCACATACAGAAGTAGAGCGGGTGCAGAATCACATATTGATGTAACATTATCCACGGAAAATGTAAGAGATAAGATCAGAAACTGGCATGTACACGATGGACACACAACAAGTGATCATAACTTGATAGAATTTGTAATTTCACTAGGAGTAGTACATGTTTCTGACGAATGGATAATGCAATTAGACTATGGGAAAGCCAATTGGGACCTGCTCGAGGCGGAGTTCCGTCCTCCAGAGTTGGTAAATAATGCTTTTGTCCTCGATGAAGCAGTTGAAGTTCTTGTAACCTCTATAAAGACGGCTGTTGCTGCCTCTGTGCCATTAAAGAAGAGGTACATCCGCAGAGCGACAGCTCCGTGGACTCCTGAGCTTACCAGGCTTCGGCAGGGTATGAGGAGAGCTCGTCGTCTCTATCAACGGGCCTTTACCCAGGACGCAAGACAGTATCACTTGGCAATTTACAGGAGGCAAAAAAGAAATTTTCAGGAATCCTTGATAAAGCACAGACAGAAAAGTTGGGAGGACTTTGTCCACTCGCATCTTGTTTTGGACCCCTGGGGGGTTCCATACAAGATTGTGAGGGAGAAGATCCACTCACCAATGCTCCTGTCAACAGTGAGGATAGCGGACACAGATATAATGACGACAAACTGGCAACAGACTGCTGAGGAATTACTCAGAGTTCTCTTGCCAGATGACGATCGAGGAAACGACACTGAAAGGCAAGCCATGCTGAGACAGGCAGCTGAGGAGCCATACTATAATGAATTAAATGTCTACCCCTTCTCACAGGAGGAGGTAGTAAATGCAGTAAATTCCTTCGCCAGGCGGAAGGCTCCAGGACCAGACGCAATTCCTGCGGAGGTCCTGCAGCATCTGGTACGTAAGTTGGCTCCATGTCTCACAGTTATTTTCAACCACTGCTTAGAAACTCAACGCTTCCCAACGAAATGGAAAACTGCGGAGGTCGTCATTATTAAGAAAGATCCGAATAAAGATCCTACAGTCCCTAAGTCGTATAGACCGATCTGCCTGCTGGATGTCCTGGGAAAGACTCTGGAGAAGCTACTCGTGCATAGACTGTCAAGCCACAGAATACTGCGCGGCATGAGCGAGTTGCAGTACGGCTTTAGGAAGGGTAAATCGACATCAGATGCCATTAACAAAGTAGCCGACACGGCTCGCTCCTCCACCAGTCGGTATGTATTAGGAATCACGGTGGATATATCTGGTGCCTTCGATAGCCTGTGGTGGCCGGCGCTCTTCTCCCGTTTGCGGGAAATTGAGTGTCCGGTGTCACTATATGGCTGTCTGAGGGATTACTGTCAACATAGAGTTGCTAGGATCTCCGCTCCAGGTACTGTAGTGTCCAAACCTATAACGAAGGGATGCCCACAGGGTTCAGTGTGTGGCCCCATTTTTTGGGACATAAACATGGACCCTTTGTTGCATGCATTACAAGAAAGCAATGCAGTGCTTGGTGCGGTTGCCTATGCTGATGACCTCTTCATAATGGTGGAGGGTAACAGTCGTCTGGAAGTAGAAAATCGAGCTGCACTTGCATCAGAAATATTAATGCGGTGGTGCAGTGACTCTAAGTTACAGATTGCACCACATAAGTCATCATATATATTGCTAAAGGGAAAGCTTGCACGTGATCCCACAGTAAGAATAAACAACAGAATAGTCACAAGACAAAAAACCTTAAGATATCTAGGCGTATATATCGACGAGGCCTGGTCATATACTCCACATATAGGTCATGTTGCGATAAAGGCCACAAATATCTTTAACAAGTTGATAAGTATAGGCCAAAGACGATTCCA
>NW_025729210.1:145000-147500 GCF_021461385.2 Schistocerca piceifrons
GTAACCTAACCTAACCTAACCTATGTTGTACCTTAACCTAACCTATGTTGTACCTTAACCTAACCTATGTTGTACCTTAACCTAACCTATGTTGTACCTTAACCTAACCTATGTTGTACCTTAACCTAACCTATGTTGTGCCTTAACCTAACCTATGTTGTGCCTTAACCTAACCTATGTTGTGCCTTAACCTAACCTATGTTGTGCCTTAACCTAACCTATGTTGTGCCTTAACCTAACCTATGTTGTGCCTTAACCTAACCTATGTTGTGCCTTAACCTAACCTATGTTGTGCCTTAACCTAACCTATGTTGTGCCTTAACCTAACCTATGTTGTGCCTTAACCTAACCCATGTTGTGCCTTAACCTAACCCATGTTGTGCCTTAACCTAACCCATGTTGTGCCTTAACCTAACCCATGTTGTGCCTTAACCTAACCCATGTTGTGCCTTAACCTAACCCATGTTGTGCCTTAACCTAACCCATGTTGTGCCTTAACCTAACCCATGTTGTGCCTTAACCTAACCCATGTTGTGCCTTAACCTAACCCATGTTGTGCCTTAACCTAACCCATGTTGTGCCTTAACCTAACCCATGTTGTGCCTTAACCTAACCCATGTTGTGCCTTAACCTAACCCATGTTGTGCCTTAACCTAACCCATGTTGTGCCTTAACCTAACCCATGTTGTGCCTTAACCTAACCCATGTTGTGCCTTAACCTAACCTATGTTGTGCCTTAACCTAACCTATGTTGTGCCTTAACCTAACCTATGTTGTGCCTTAACCTAACCCATGTTGTGCCTTAACCTAACCCATGTTGTGCCTTAACCTAACCCATGTTGTGCCTTAACCTAACCCATGTTGTGCCTTAACCTAACCCATGTTGTGCCTTAACCTAACCCATGTTGTGCCTTAACCTAACCCATGTTGTGCCTTAACCTAACCCATGTTGTGCCTTAACCTAACCCATGTTGTGCCTTAACCTAACCCATGTTGTGCCTTAACCTAACCCATGTTGTGCCTTAACCTAACCCATGTTGTGCCTTAACCTAACCCATGTTGTGCCTTAACCTAACCCATGTTGTGCCTTAACCTAACCCACGTCGTGCCTTAACCTAACCCACGTTGTCGCCTAACGTAACCCACGTTGTCGCCTAAACCTGCTCTGTAATTGTTATACGACTCGTTCAATTAGTGTAGTGTTGCCCACCCGCAACCCTCGCAATATAGTTCGCTACTCGCACTCCCCGCTCCCCTGTGTATCGCTTCATGTTAAACACCTTGCAAGTCTTGCTCACTTTCCACATGCTCCTGCTGTACACTGTAATGTGGATGGCAGCAGGACGTACATGCCGCCCCTCCCCACGTCCCCACCTTGCCCCCTGCCTTCGCAAGCTGGTTGGTGAGAACTTTGCATGTTCAATGCCCTCCGCATGCGACGTACTCAGGCTACGTTGTGGTGCGGCCTGTGTCAACTGTCCGCTAATGTCGTACGCGTAAACCACAATCTGTACTGCACATTCGTCCTTATGTACTGAATGATACATCGTGGCACATGTGTGACCGTACAACGACTGCGCCCAAAAACGGCGGACCATACAGTGCAAATATTGTGCACGCAGCTACGTGTCGTCTCCCTATGAGAGCTGGATTGCAGTGTGGTACGCCATAGAGACGTGTGGGAGGAACGGACGCCGTGGATGGCGATCAGCATGAGCTGTCTGTTGATGTATTCGGACCTAGTCGTCTCTCCTCACACACCGTGATGGCATGGTGCACCGCGTTCCATATCTGCGACATGCTACAGAGGCCGGTTGACAGTCGTTCGAGCAATGGACATCGCATACGTACGGGGGCCACCTTCCACGTATTGTCTAGGCGTGCACATTTTGTTGCGTGTATGTGGGCAGACGTAGTGTGGCGTGACACCTGACACAGGCATGCAATAATCGTGGAAGTTGCAAATGGCGATGGACGCCTGCGTTTTCTGGTGAAGTTACGCAAATGAACAAATGGTAACCTGTTGTGGTGCGGTTGTTCTCGCTAGGGGTGAATCGGTGATGGCGACGATAGGTTGAGGTACTAACCGGTTGTTCCAGCGATACCCACCATGCCGACGAAACTGAACGGCATCTGGGTGTGAAGCGATACGCGGCGGTGGCTGGGTGGGACCGTCCCCGGCCGGTGAGGGGGCGCCTCCCGGCGTGCTGGCCGCGCGGTGCGTGGGCGCACGCGCTACAGCCGGCTGGTGGGGGCGGCCAGTGGCAGGCGCGCCGGCCGACGGACGCGGCAGGCGTCGCAGCTGCGCGCCGGCGCACCCTGCGCGCGGCGCCGTGCGGCCAAAGTAGGTCCTCGCGGGCCCGGTGCGAAGCGCGGTGGACATCTTCAGTGTGCTGGTCCGATTGAGGACTGTGTGCGTTGAGGATGCGCTGCCGCCCGGCGCTCGGCGCCGCGACGCCGTCTGCTGCTCGGTCGCCCCAGCGGTTCTCGCTGGTGGTTT
>NW_025729210.1:157500-160000 GCF_021461385.2 Schistocerca piceifrons
TAACCCATGTTGTGCCTTAACCTAACCCATGTTGTGCCTTAACCTAACCCATGTTGTGCCTTAACCTAACCCATGTTGTGCCTTAACCTAACCCATGTTGTGCCTTAACCTAACCCATGTTGTGCCTTAACCTAACCCATGTTGTGCCTTAACCTAACCCATGTTGTGCCTTAACCTAACCCATGTTGTGCCTTAACCTAACCCATGTTGTGCCTTAACCTAACCCATGTTGTGCCTTAACCTAACCCATGTCGTGCCTTAACCTAACCCACGTCGTGCCTTAACCTAACCCACGTTGTCGCCTAACGTAACCCACGTTGTCGCCTAAACCTGCTCTGTAATTGTTATACGACTCGTTCAATTAGTGTAGTGTTGCCCACCCGCAACCCTCGCAATATAGTTCGCTACTCGCACTCCCCGCTCCCCTGTGTATCGCTTCATGTTAAACACCTTGCAAGTCTTGCTCACTTTCCACATGCTCCTGCTGTACACTGTAATGTGGATGGCAGCAGGACGTACATGCCGCCCCTCCCCACGTCCCCACCTTGCCCCCTGCCTTCGCAAGCTGGTTGGTGAGAACTTTGCATGTTCAATGCCCTCCGCATGCGACGTACTCAGGCTACGTTGTGGTGCGGCCTGTGTCAACTGTCCGCTAATGTCGTACGCGTAAACCACAATCTGTACTGCACATTCGTCCTTATGTACTGAATGATACATCGTGGCACATGTGTGACCGTACAACGACTGCGCCCAAAAACGGCGGACCATACAGTGCAAATATTGTGCACGCAGCTACGTGTCGTCTCCCTATGAGAGCTGGATTGCAGTGTGGTACGCCATAGAGACGTGTGGGAGGAACGGACGCCGTGGATGGCGATCAGCATGAGCTGTCTGTTGATGTATTCGGACCTAGTCGTCTCTCCTCACACACCGTGATGGCATGGTGCACCGCGTTCCATATCTGCGACATGCTACAGAGGCCGGTTGACAGTCGTTCGAGCAATGGACATCGCATACGTACGGGGGCCACCTTCCACGTATTGTCTAGGCGTGCACATTTTGTTGCGTGTATGTGGGCAGACGTAGTGTGGCGTGACACCTGACACAGGCATGCAATAATCGTGGAAGTTGCAAATGGCGATGGACGCCTGCGTTTTCTGGTGAAGTTACGCAAATGAACAAATGGTAACCTGTTGTGGTGCGGTTGTTCTCGCTAGGGGTGAATCGGTGATGGCGACGATAGGTTGAGGTACTAACCGGTTGTTCCAGCGATACCCACCATGCCGACGAAACTGAACGGCATCTGGGTGTGAAGCGATACGCGGCGGTGGCTGGGTGGGACCGTCCCCGGCCGGTGAGGGGGCGCCTCCCGGCGTGCTGGCCGCGCGGTGCGTGGGCGCACGCGCTACAGCCGGCTGGTGGGGGCGGCCAGTGGCAGGCGCGCCGGCCGACGGACGCGGCAGGCGTCGCAGCTGCGCGCCGGCGCACCCTGCGCGCGGCGCCGTGCGGCCAAAGTAGGTCCTCGCGGGCCCGGTGCGAAGCGCGGTGGACATCTTCAGTGTGCTGGTCCGATTGAGGACTGTGTGCGTTGAGGATGCGCTGCCGCCCGGCGCTCGGCGCCGCGACGCCGTCTGCTGCTCGGTCGCCCCAGCGGTTCTCGCTGGTGGTTTGTATCGCAGCTGTGCGGATGTGTTGGCGCGTGCGCTGTGCTGGGAGAGTTCGCTTCGGCACCCAAGTGGGGCTTTTGTCCTTCTGTGGCGCTGGCGTTGGAGCTGCCGGTCACCGTAGGTGGCGCGTGTTGTCTCCCGCCGGCAATGCCACGACAGCACGCTCCCGGGCCTCTGTCGGCAGCGGCAAGCTCAGTTGGGAGCACGGGTGGTCGCACCGAAAGCGTCTACTCGCCTAACTCCGGGCGATTGCGCCTCTCTCGAACCCGACCAAGTACTTGGGACGGCGCTGCGCGCCGCCGGGACCTGAGAGGGTTTCGAGGTGTATTGTGCAGGGGAGCTCAGCCTCCTCCTGTTTGCAGAATGATTGAGCGGACGCTTGCGTGTTCGCGCGGGCCCCCGGGACACACTCCCGGGCGGCCGGCTGCTCAGCTCTAGTTGACGCAGCTCCCTGGTTGATCCTGCCAGTAGTCATATGCTTGTCTCAAAGATTAAGCCATGCATGTCTCAGTACAAGCCGCATTAAGGTGAAACCGCGAATGGCTCATTAAATCAGTTATGGTTCCTTAGATCGTACCCACGTTACTTGGATAACTGTGGTAATTCTAGAGCTAATACATGCAAACAGAGTCCCGACCAGAGATGGAAGGGACGCTTTTATTAGATCAAAACCAATCGGTCGGCTCGTCCGGTCCGTTTGCCTTGGTGACTCTGAATAACTTTGGGCTGATCGCACGGTCCTCGTACCGGCGACGCATCTTTCAAATGTCTGCCTTATCAACTGTCGATGGTAGGTTCTGCGCCTACCATGGTTGTAACGGGTAACGGGGAAT
>NW_025729210.1:167500-172500 GCF_021461385.2 Schistocerca piceifrons
AAGTGCAATCCACCCCTATAACGTGCGTTTCATGAAGAGTTATTGCCAATATGCGACATTCCCGCTGTCCCTATACATGAGCCGCGACCTGTACCACTTACGAGCGAGAGACGCGATCGCGTTGCTCACTGTACGGCGTCCGATACCGAGCCATCAGCATGTCGGTCCCCATGCGCGTTGCACTCGCACTCGCAGTCGCAAAAACGTGGGGCAAATATATTACGCGGAAGAGTTATAACAGACCGAGCCCCACTGCATGAGGGGAGTCTTTGTCACTAATGTACACAGATGGAACATTTTGGACTGGAACCAGATTACCCGTACACACGGCGCTGATTAGTAATCAATGCAGAGCCATCAAACTACAGAATATATATACAACTGTCCGTATACATGCTGAAAGAGTCTGCCCACAATGGGAACCACACGTCAGCCAGCCACTCTGATCACGCACCACTCTCTGCTTCTAACGGGCGCACATACAATATGTAAGCACCAGCATGGAACAACATCCAGTGCATCCTCTCCGCCACATTACACAATCCACACTATCACAACCAGACCAGGAGGTCCATGCGGAAAATACAATATCCCACCCTTTCGACATCCACCATTGCGCAGATCAGGCACCAACACCCACACATGTCCTATACAACGGTGCACCCAACATCACAATAGTACCTCCTGTCACAGCGCACAAACAATGACATGAGTCAAAGACACAGGTCTGACACAAGCATAGAATTGGAGCGCCGCCTCTAATAAGCCAAAGGTGCATCCTGACGTGACAAATCTGATCATGTCACAAGCATTCACTTACTATAATCACTATCAACGAACCTGCCGCCCCCGCCCCCCCCTACACCTTTCCTTACAACAACGTGTAACCTAACCTAACCTAACCTATGTTGTACCTTAACCTAACCTATGTTGTACCTTAACCTAACCTATGTTGTACCTTAACCTAACCTATGTTGTACCTTAACCTAACCTATGTTGTACCTTAACCTAACCTATGTTGTGCCTTAACCTAACCTATGTTGTGCCTTAACCTAACCTATGTTGTGCCTTAACCTAACCTATGTTGTGCCTTAACCTAACCTATGTTGTGCCTTAACCTAACCTATGTTGTGCCTTAACCTAACCTATGTTGTGCCTTAACCTAACCTATGTTGTGCCTTAACCTAACCTATGTTGTGCCTTAACCTAACCTATGTTGTGCCTTAACCTAACCCATGTTGTGCCTTAACCTAACCCATGTTGTGCCTTAACCTAACCCATGTTGTGCCTTAACCTAACCCATGTTGTGCCTTAACCTAACCCATGTTGTGCCTTAACCTAACCCATGTTGTGCCTTAACCTAACCCATGTTGTGCCTTAACCTAACCCATGTTGTGCCTTAACCTAACCCATGTTGTGCCTTAACCTAACCCATGTTGTGCCTTAACCTAACCCATGTTGTGCCTTAACCTAACCCATGTTGTGCCTTAACCTAACCCATGTTGTGCCTTAACCTAACCCATGTTGTGCCTTAACCTAACCCATGTTGTGCCTTAACCTAACCCATGTTGTGCCTTAACCTAACCTATGTTGTGCCTTAACCTAACCTATGTTGTGCCTTAACCTAACCTATGTTGTGCCTTAACCTAACCCATGTTGTGCCTTAACCTAACCCATGTTGTGCCTTAACCTAACCCATGTTGTGCCTTAACCTAACCCATGTTGTGCCTTAACCTAACCCATGTTGTGCCTTAACCTAACCCATGTTGTGCCTTAACCTAACCCATGTTGTGCCTTAACCTAACCCATGTTGTGCCTTAACCTAACCCATGTTGTGCCTTAACCTAACCCATGTTGTGCCTTAACCTAACCCATGTTGTGCCTTAACCTAACCCATGTTGTGCCTTAACCTAACCCATGTCGTGCCTTAACCTAACCCATGTCGTGCCTTAACCTAACCCATGTCGTGCCTTAACCTAACCCACGTCGTGCCTTAACCTAACCCACGTTGTCGCCTAACGTAACCCACGTTGTCGCCTAAACCTGCTCTGTAATTGTTATACGACTCGTTCAATTAGTGTAGTGTTGCCCACCCGCAACCCTCGCAATATAGTTCGCTACTCGCACTCCCCGCTCCCCTGTGTATCGCTTCATGTTAAACACCTTGCAAGTCTTGCTCACTTTCCACATGCTCCTGCTGTACACTGTAATGTGGATGGCAGCAGGACGTACATGCCGCCCCTCCCCACGTCCCCACCTTGCCCCCTGCCTTCGCAAGCTGGTTGGTGAGAACTTTGCATGTTCAATGCCCTCCGCATGCGACGTACTCAGGCTACGTTGTGGTGCGGCCTGTGTCAACTGTCCGCTAATGTCGTACGCGTAAACCACAATCTGTACTGCACATTCGTCCTTATGTACTGAATGATACATCGTGGCACATGTGTGACCGTACAACGACTGCGCCCAAAAACGGCGGACCATACAGTGCAAATATTGTGCACGCAGCTACGTGTCGTCTCCCTATGAGAGCTGGATTGCAGTGTGGTACGCCATAGAGACGTGTGGGAGGAACGGACGCCGTGGATGGCGATCAGCATGAGCTGTCTGTTGATGTATTCGGACCTAGTCGTCTCTCCTCACACACCGTGATGGCATGGTGCACCGCGTTCCATATCTGCGACATGCTACAGAGGCCGGTTGACAGTCGTTCGAGCAATGGACATCGCATACGTACGGGGGCCACCTTCCACGTATTGTCTAGGCGTGCACATTTTGTTGCGTGTATGTGGGCAGACGTAGTGTGGCGTGACACCTGACACAGGCATGCAATAATCGTGGAAGTTGCAAATGGCGATGGACGCCTGCGTTTTCTGGTGAAGTTACGCAAATGAACAAATGGTAACCTGTTGTGGTGCGGTTGTTCTCGCTAGGGGTGAATCGGTGATGGCGACGATAGGTTGAGGTACTAACCGGTTGTTCCAGCGATACCCACCATGCCGACGAAACTGAACGGCATCTGGGTGTGAAGCGATACGCGGCGGTGGCTGGGTGGGACCGTCCCCGGCCGGTGAGGGGGCGCCTCCCGGCGTGCTGGCCGCGCGGTGCGTGGGCGCACGCGCTACAGCCGGCTGGTGGGGGCGGCCAGTGGCAGGCGCGCCGGCCGACGGACGCGGCAGGCGTCGCAGCTGCGCGCCGGCGCACCCTGCGCGCGGCGCCGTGCGGCCAAAGTAGGTCCTCGCGGGCCCGGTGCGAAGCGCGGTGGACATCTTCAGTGTGCTGGTCCGATTGAGGACTGTGTGCGTTGAGGATGCGCTGCCGCCCGGCGCTCGGCGCCGCGACGCCGTCTGCTGCTCGGTCGCCCCAGCGGTTCTCGCTGGTGGTTTGTATCGCAGCTGTGCGGATGTGTTGGCGCGTGCGCTGTGCTGGGAGAGTTCGCTTCGGCACCCAAGTGGGGCTTTTGTCCTTCTGTGGCGCTGGCGTTGGAGCTGCCGGTCACCGTAGGTGGCGCGTGTTGTCTCCCGCCGGCAATGCCACGACAGCACGCTCCCGGGCCTCTGTCGGCAGCGGCAAGCTCAGTTGGGAGCACGGGTGGTCGCACCGAAAGCGTCTACTCGCCTAACTCCGGGCGATTGCGCCTCTCTCGAACCCGACCAAGTACTTGGGACGGCGCTGCGCGCCGCCGGGACCTGAGAGGGTTTCGAGGTGTATTGTGCAGGGGAGCTCAGCCTCCTCCTGTTTGCAGAATGATTGAGCGGACGCTTGCGTGTTCGCGCGGGCCCCCGGGACACACTCCCGGGCGGCCGGCTGCTCAGCTCTAGTTGACGCAGCTCCCTGGTTGATCCTGCCAGTAGTCATATGCTTGTCTCAAAGATTAAGCCATGCATGTCTCAGTACAAGCCGCATTAAGGTGAAACCGCGAATGGCTCATTAAATCAGTTATGGTTCCTTAGATCGTACCCACGTTACTTGGATAACTGTGGTAATTCTAGAGCTAATACATGCAAACAGAGTCCCGACCAGAGATGGAAGGGACGCTTTTATTAGATCAAAACCAATCGGTCGGCTCGTCCGGTCCGTTTGCCTTGGTGACTCTGAATAACTTTGGGCTGATCGCACGGTCCTCGTACCGGCGACGCATCTTTCAAATGTCTGCCTTATCAACTGTCGATGGTAGGTTCTGCGCCTACCATGGTTGTAACGGGTAACGGGGAATCAGGGTTCGATTCCGGAGAGGGAGCCTGAGAAACGGCTACCACATCCAAGGAAGGCAGCAGGCGCGCAAATTACCCACTCCCGGCACGGGGAGGTAGTGACGAAAAATAACGATACGGGACTCATCCGAGGCCCCGTAATCGGAATGAGTACACTTTAAATCCTTTAACGAGTATCTATTGGAGGGCAAGTCTGGTGCCAGCAGCCGCGGTAATTCCAGCTCCAATAGCGTATATTAAAGTTGTTGCGGTTAAAAAGCTCGTAGTTGGATTTGTGTCCCACGCTGTTGGTTCACCGCCCGTCGGTGTTTAACTGGCATGTATCGTGGGACGTCCTGCCGGTGGGGCGAGCCGAAGGCGTGCGACCGCCCCGTGCGTGCTCGTGCGTCCCGAGGCGGACCCCGTTGAAATCCTACCAGGGTGCTCTTTATTGAGTGTCTCGGTGGGCCGGCACGTTTACTTTGAACAAATTAGAGTGCTTAAAGCAGGCAAGCCCGCCTGAATACTGTGTGCATGGAATAATGGAATAGGACCTCGGTTCTATTTTGTTGGTTTTCGGAACCCGAGGTAATGATTAATAGGGACAGGCGGGGGCATTCGTATTGCGACGTTAGAGGTGAAATTCTTGGATCGTCGCAAGACGAACAGAAGCGAAAGCATTTGCCAAGTATGTTTTCATTAATCAAGAACGAAAGTTAGAGGTTCGAAGGCGATCAGATACCGCCCTAGTTCTAACCATAAACGATGCCAGCCAGCGATCCGCCGCAGTTCCTCCGATGACTCGGCGGG
>NW_025729210.1:175000-177500 GCF_021461385.2 Schistocerca piceifrons
GCACTCCCGGGGCGTCTCGTCCTCATTGCGAGGTGAGGCGCACCTAGAGCGTACACGTTGGGACCCGAAAGATGGTGAACTATGCCTGGCCAGGACGAAGTCAGGGGAAACCCTGATGGAGGTCCGTAGCGATTCTGACGTGCAAATCGATCGTCGGAGCTGGGTATAGGGGCGAAAGACTAATCGAACCATCTAGTAGCTGGTTCCCTCCGAAGTTTCCCTCAGGATAGCTGGTGCTCGTACGAGTCTCATCCGGTAAAGCGAATGATTAGAGGCCTTGGGGCCGAAACGACCTCAACCTATTCTCAAACTTTAAATGGGTGAGATCTCCGGCTTGCTTGATATGCTGAAGCCGCGAGCAAACGACTCGGATCGGAGTGCCAAGTGGGCCACTTTTGGTAAGCAGAACTGGCGCTGTGGGATGAACCAAACGCCGAGTTAAGGCGCCCGAATCGACGCTCATGGGAAACCATGAAAGGCGTTGGTTGCTTAAGACAGCAGGACGGTGGCCATGGAAGTCGGAATCCGCTAAGGAGTGTGTAACAACTCACCTGCCGAAGCAACTAGCCCTGAAAATGGATGGCGCTGAAGCGTCGTGCCTATACTCGGCCGTCAGTCTGGCAGTCATGGCCGGTCCTTGCGGCCGGCCGCGAAGCCCTGACGAGTAGGAGGGTCGCGGCGGTGGGCGCAGAAGGGTCTGGGCGTGAGCCTGCCTGGAGCCGCCGTCGGTGCAGATCTTGGTGGTAGTAGCAAATACTCCAGCGAGGCCCTGGAGGGCTGACGCGGAGAAGGGTTTCGTGTGAACAGCCGTTGCACACGAGTCAGTCGATCCTAAGCCCTAGGAGAAATCCGATGTTGATGGGGGCCGTCATAGCATGATGCGCTTTGTGCTGGCCCCCGTTGGGCGAAAGGGAATCCGGTTCCTATTCCGGAACCCGGCAGCGGAACCGATACAAGTCGGGCCCCTCTTTTAGAGATGCTCGTCGGGGTAACCCAAAAGGACCCGGAGACGCCGTCGGGAGATCGGGGAAGAGTTTTCTTTTCTGCATGAGCGTTCGAGTTCCCTGGAATCCTCTAGCAGGGAGATAGGGTTTGGAACGCGAAGAGCACCGCAGTTGCGGCGGTGTCCCGATCTTCCCCTCGGACCTTGAAAATCCGGGAGAGGGCCACGTGGAGGTGTCGCGCCGGTTCGTACCCATATCCGCAGCAGGTCTCCAAGGTGAAGAGCCTCTAGTCGATAGAATAATGTAGGTAAGGGAAGTCGGCAAATTGGATCCGTAACTTCGGGATAAGGATTGGCTCTGAGGATCGGGGCGTGTCGGGCTTGGTCGGGAAGTGGGTCAGCGCTAACGTGCCGGGCCTGGGCGAGGTGAGTGCCGTAGGGGTGCCGGTAAGTGCGGGCGTTTAGCGCGGGCGTGGTCTGCTCTCGCCGTTGGTCGGCCTCGTGCTGGTCGGCGGTGCAGGATGCGCGCGCCTGCGCGGCGTTCGCGCCCCGGTGCTTCAACCTGCGTGCAGGATCCGAGCTCGGTCCCGTGCCTTGGCCTCCCACGGATCTTCCTTGCTGCGAGGCCGCGTCCGCCTTAGCGTGCTCCTCCGGGGGCGCGCGGGTGCGCGGATTCTCTTCGGCCGCCATTCAACGATCAACTCAGAACTGGCACGGACTGGGGGAATCCGACTGTCTAATTAAAACAAAGCATTGCGATGGCCCTAGCGGGTGTTGACGCAATGTGATTTCTGCCCAGTGCTCTGAATGTCAACGTGAAGAAATTCAAGCAAGCGCGGGTAAACGGCGGGAGTAACTATGACTCTCTTAATCAAGAGTTCCCTGGAATCCTCTAGCAGGGAGATAGGGTTTGGAACGCGAAGAGCACCGCAGTTGCGGCGGTGTCCCGATCTTCCCCTCGGCCGCGCCAACCATCGAAGCGGCCGCCTGCCGCGCCGCCGACGCAGAAGCGCAAGCGGCGCCGCTGGGAGTACGCGAGAACGCAGGATGCCTTCCGACGGTCGCGTGCACGTTGCGTGCGCGGCCTCTTGGATGGCACCCTGCTCCAGCCGCCACCTGCCATCCCTGGTCTGCTGGACTTCTGGGCGGACCTCTTCACCAAGAAGCCCATCTCCACCGCGGGCTTCATTCGTGACCGCCTCCTCCCGCACTCAGAGCCTGTCGCTCTTGAGTGCATATGGGGGCCGGTCACACATGAGGAGGTCGCCGCCGCGTTGCCGCCCAGGGGATCAGCAGCCGGGCCGGACGGCCTTACCCCAGCGGAGTTGCGGCGCCTGCCGCACGAAGTCCTGGTGAAAGTGATGAATCTCTTCCTTCTGGCCCGCGCCCTTCCGGAACGCCTGCTTCGCGCGCGGACGTCCCTTCTCCCGAAAACGGCTGCACCAACATCCCCCGCTGACTTTCGCCCCATTACGGTCTGCTCGGTGTTGGCGCGGACCTTTCACAAGGTTCTCGCGTCACGCCTGATGCGCGCATGTGCTGTGGACGAACGTCAGC
>NW_025729210.1:182500-190000 GCF_021461385.2 Schistocerca piceifrons
GCACATACAATATGTAAGCACCAGCATGGAACAACATCCAGTGCATCCTCTCCGCCACATTACACAATCCACACTATCACAACCAGACCAGGAGGTCCATGCGGAAAATACAATATCCCACCCTTTCGACATCCACCATTGCACAGATCAGGCACCAACACCCACACATGTCCTATACAACGGTGCACCCAACATCACAATAGTACCTCCTGTCACAGCGCACAAACAATGACATGAGTCAAAGACACAGGTCTGACACAAGCATAGAATTGGAGCGCCGCCTCTAATAAGCCAAAGGTGCATCCTGACGTGACAAATCTGATCATGTCACAAGCATTCACTTACTATAATCACTATCAACGAACCTGCCGCCCCCGCCCCCCCCTACACCTTTCCTTACAACAACGTGTAACCTAACCTAACCTAACCTATGTTGTACCTTAACCTAACCTATGTTGTACCTTAACCTAACCTATGTTGTACCTTAACCTAACCTATGTTGTACCTTAACCTAACCTATGTTGTACCTTAACCTAACCTATGTTGTGCCTTAACCTAACCTATGTTGTGCCTTAACCTAACCTATGTTGTGCCTTAACCTAACCTATGTTGTGCCTTAACCTAACCTATGTTGTGCCTTAACCTAACCTATGTTGTGCCTTAACCTAACCTATGTTGTGCCTTAACCTAACCTATGTTGTGCCTTAACCTAACCTATGTTGTGCCTTAACCTAACCCATGTTGTGCCTTAACCTAACCCATGTTGTGCCTTAACCTAACCCATGTTGTGCCTTAACCTAACCCATGTTGTGCCTTAACCTAACCCATGTTGTGCCTTAACCTAACCCATGTTGTGCCTTAACCTAACCCATGTTGTGCCTTAACCTAACCCATGTTGTGCCTTAACCTAACCCATGTTGTGCCTTAACCTAACCCATGTTGTGCCTTAACCTAACCCATGTTGTGCCTTAACCTAACCCATGTTGTGCCTTAACCTAACCCATGTTGTGCCTTAACCTAACCCATGTTGTGCCTTAACCTAACCCATGTTGTGCCTTAACCTAACCCATGTTGTGCCTTAACCTAACCCATGTTGTGCCTTAACCTAACCTATGTTGTGCCTTAACCTAACCTATGTTGTGCCTTAACCTAACCTATGTTGTGCCTTAACCTAACCCATGTTGTGCCTTAACCTAACCCATGTTGTGCCTTAACCTAACCCATGTTGTGCCTTAACCTAACCCATGTTGTGCCTTAACCTAACCCATGTTGTGCCTTAACCTAACCCATGTTGTGCCTTAACCTAACCCATGTTGTGCCTTAACCTAACCCATGTTGTGCCTTAACCTAACCCATGTTGTGCCTTAACCTAACCCATGTTGTGCCTTAACCTAACCCATGTTGTGCCTTAACCTAACCCATGTTGTGCCTTAACCTAACCCATGTTGTGCCTTAACCTAACCCATGTCGTGCCTTAACCTAACCCATGTCGTGCCTTAACCTAACCCATGTCGTGCCTTAACCTAACCCACGTCGTGCCTTAACCTAACCCACGTTGTCGCCTAACGTAACCCACGTTGTCGCCTAAACCTGCTCTGTAATTGTTATACGACTCGTTCAATTAGTGTAGTGTTGCCCACCCGCAACCCTCGCAATATAGTTCGCTACTCGCACTCCCCGCTCCCCTGTGTATCGCTTCATGTTAAACACCTTGCAAGTCTTGCTCACTTTCCACATGCTCCTGCTGTACACTGTAATGTGGATGGCAGCAGGACGTACATGCCGCCCCTCCCCACGTCCCCACCTTGCCCCCTGCCTTCGCAAGCTGGTTGGTGAGAACTTTGCATGTTCAATGCCCTCCGCATGCGACGTACTCAGGCTACGTTGTGGTGCGGCCTGTGTCAACTGTCCGCTAATGTCGTACGCGTAAACCACAATCTGTACTGCACATTCGTCCTTATGTACTGAATGATACATCGTGGCACATGTGTGACCGTACAACGACTGCGCCCAAAAACGGCGGACCATACAGTGCAAATATTGTGCACGCAGCTACGTGTCGTCTCCCTATGAGAGCTGGATTGCAGTGTGGTACGCCATAGAGACGTGTGGGAGGAACGGACGCCGTGGATGGCGATCAGCATGAGCTGTCTGTTGATGTATTCGGACCTAGTCGTCTCTCCTCACACACCGTGATGGCATGGTGCACCGCGTTCCATATCTGCGACATGCTACAGAGGCCGGTTGACAGTCGTTCGAGCAATGGACATCGCATACGTACGGGGGCCACCTTCCACGTATTGTCTAGGCGTGCACATTTTGTTGCGTGTATGTGGGCAGACGTAGTGTGGCGTGACACCTGACACAGGCATGCAATAATCGTGGAAGTTGCAAATGGCGATGGACGCCTGCGTTTTCTGGTGAAGTTACGCAAATGAACAAATGGTAACCTGTTGTGGTGCGGTTGTTCTCGCTAGGGGTGAATCGGTGATGGCGACGATAGGTTGAGGTACTAACCGGTTGTTCCAGCGATACCCACCATGCCGACGAAACTGAACGGCATCTGGGTGTGAAGCGATACGCGGCGGTGGCTGGGTGGGACCGTCCCCGGCCGGTGAGGGGGCGCCTCCCGGCGTGCTGGCCGCGCGGTGCGTGGGCGCACGCGCTACAGCCGGCTGGTGGGGGCGGCCAGTGGCAGGCGCGCCGGCCGACGGACGCGGCAGGCGTCGCAGCTGCGCGCCGGCGCACCCTGCGCGCGGCGCCGTGCGGCCAAAGTAGGTCCTCGCGGGCCCGGTGCGAAGCGCGGTGGACATCTTCAGTGTGCTGGTCCGATTGAGGACTGTGTGCGTTGAGGATGCGCTGCCGCCCGGCGCTCGGCGCCGCGACGCCGTCTGCTGCTCGGTCGCCCCAGCGGTTCTCGCTGGTGGTTTGTATCGCAGCTGTGCGGATGTGTTGGCGCGTGCGCTGTGCTGGGAGAGTTCGCTTCGGCACCCAAGTGGGGCTTTTGTCCTTCTGTGGCGCTGGCGTTGGAGCTGCCGGTCACCGTAGGTGGCGCGTGTTGTCTCCCGCCGGCAATGCCACGACAGCACGCTCCCGGGCCTCTGTCGGCAGCGGCAAGCTCAGTTGGGAGCACGGGTGGTCGCACCGAAAGCGTCTACTCGCCTAACTCCGGGCGATTGCGCCTCTCTCGAACCCGACCAAGTACTTGGGACGGCGCTGCGCGCCGCCGGGACCTGAGAGGGTTTCGAGGTGTATTGTGCAGGGGAGCTCAGCCTCCTCCTGTTTGCAGAATGATTGAGCGGACGCTTGCGTGTTCGCGCGGGCCCCCGGGACACACTCCCGGGCGGCCGGCTGCTCAGCTCTAGTTGACGCAGCTCCCTGGTTGATCCTGCCAGTAGTCATATGCTTGTCTCAAAGATTAAGCCATGCATGTCTCAGTACAAGCCGCATTAAGGTGAAACCGCGAATGGCTCATTAAATCAGTTATGGTTCCTTAGATCGTACCCACGTTACTTGGATAACTGTGGTAATTCTAGAGCTAATACATGCAAACAGAGTCCCGACCAGAGATGGAAGGGACGCTTTTATTAGATCAAAACCAATCGGTCGGCTCGTCCGGTCCGTTTGCCTTGGTGACTCTGAATAACTTTGGGCTGATCGCACGGTCCTCGTACCGGCGACGCATCTTTCAAATGTCTGCCTTATCAACTGTCGATGGTAGGTTCTGCGCCTACCATGGTTGTAACGGGTAACGGGGAATCAGGGTTCGATTCCGGAGAGGGAGCCTGAGAAACGGCTACCACATCCAAGGAAGGCAGCAGGCGCGCAAATTACCCACTCCCGGCACGGGGAGGTGGTGACGAAAAATAACGATACGGGACTCATCCGAGGCCCCGTAATCGGAATGAGTACACTTTAAATCCTTTAACGAGTATCTATTGGAGGGCAAGTCTGGTGCCAGCAGCCGCGGTAATTCCAGCTCCAATAGCGTATATTAAAGTTGTTGCGGTTAAAAAGCTCGTAGTTGGATTTGTGTCCCACGCTGTTGGTTCACCGCCCGTCGGTGTTTAACTGGCATGTATCGTGGGACGTCCTGCCGGTGGGGCGAGCCGAAGGCGTGCGACCGCCCCGTGCGTGCTCGTGCGTCCCGAGGCGGACCCCGTTGAAATCCTACCAGGGTGCTCTTTATTGAGTGTCTCGGTGGGCCGGCACGTTTACTTTGAACAAATTAGAGTGCTTAAAGCAGGCAAGCCCGCCTGAATACTGTGTGCATGGAATAATGGAATAGGACCTCGGTTCTATTTTGTTGGTTTTCGGAACCCGAGGTAATGATTAATAGGGACAGGCGGGGGCATTCGTATTGCGACGTTAGAGGTGAAATTCTTGGATCGTCGCAAGACGAACAGAAGCGAAAGCATTTGCCAAGTATGTTTTCATTAATCAAGAACGAAAGTTAGAGGTTCGAAGGCGATCAGATACCGCCCTAGTTCTAACCATAAACGATGCCAGCCAGCGATCCGCCGCAGTTCCTCCGATGACTCGGCGGGCAGCCTCCGGGAAACCAAAGCTTTTGGGTTCCGGGGGAAGTATGGTTGCAAAGCTGAAACTTAAAGGAATTGACGGAAGGGCACCACCAGGAGTGGAGCCTGCGGCTTAATTTGACTCAACACGGGAAACCTCACCAGGCCCGGACACCGGAAGGATTGACAGATTGATAGCTCTTTCTTGATTCGGTGGGTGGTGGTGCATGGCCGTTCTTAGTTGGTGGAGCGATTTGTCTGGTTAATTCCGATAACGAACGAGACTCTAGCCTGCTAACTAGTCGCGTGACATCCTTCGTGCTGTCAGCGATTACTTTTCTTCTTAGAGGGACAGGCGGCTTCTAGCCGCACGAGATTGAGCAATAACAGGTCTGTGATGCCCTTAGATGTTCTGGGCCGCACGCGCGCTACACTGAAGGAATCAGCGTGTCTTCCTAGGCCGAAAGGTCGGGGTAACCCGCTGAACCTCCTTCGTGCTAGGGATTGGGGCTTGCAATTGTTCCCCATGAACGAGGAATTCCCAGTAAGCGCGAGTCATAAGCTCGCGTTGATTACGTCCCTGCCCTTTGTACACACCGCCCGTCGCTACTACCGATTGAATGATTTAGTGAGGTCTTCGGACTGGTACGCGGCATTGACTCTGTCGTTGCCGATGCTACCGGAAAGATGACCAAACTTGATCATTTAGAGGAAGTAAAAGTCGTAACAAGGTTTCCGTAGGTGAACCTGCGGAAGGATCATTACCGACTAGACTGCATGTCTTTCGATGTGCGTGTCGTGTCGCGCAACACGCTACCTGTACGGCTCGCCGTAGCCGTGCGCCGCGTGCGGAACCACGCGTGCCTCTCAAAACTAGCGGCAATGTTGTGTGGTACGAGCGCTGAAGCGCTGGAGCGGCTGGCCTGCGGCACCTGGCGCCTGGCGCCGGTTTTGAATGACTTTCGCCCGAGTGCCTGTCCGCTCCGGTGTGGAGCCGTACGACGCCCGTCGGCCGTGAGGCCGTTGGACACAGAACGCTGGAACAGGGGCCGCCACACGCCTCACTCCCGCCTATGCGACCGTCTCGAAAGAGACGGCGGAAACTGAGAAAAGATCACCCAGGACGGTGGATCACTCGGCTCGTGGGTCGATGAAGAACGCAGCAAATTGCGCGTCGACATGTGAACTGCAGGACACATGAACATCGACGTTTCGAACGCACATTGCGGTCCATGGATTCCGTTCCCGGGCCACGTCTGGCTGAGGGTCGGCTACGTATACTGAAGCGCGCGGCGTTTGCCCCGCTTCGCAGACCTGGGAGTGTCGCGGCCGCCTGTGGGGCCGGCCGCGTCTCCTCAAACGTGCGATGCGCGCCCGTCGCCTGGCGGTTCGCATACCGGTACTTTCTCGGTAGCGTGCACAGCCGGCTGGCGGTGTGGCGTGCGACACCTCGTACAACGACCTCAGAGCAGGCGAGACTACCCGCTGAATTTAAGCATATTACTAAGCGGAGGAAAAGAAACTAACAAGGATTCCCCCAGTAGCGGCGAGCGAACAGGGAAGAGTCCAGCACCGAACCCCGCAGGCTGCCGCCTGTCGTGGCATGTGGTGTTTGGGAGGGTCCACTACCCCGACGCCTCGCGCCGAGCCCAAGTCCAACTTGAATGAGGCCACGGCCCGTAGAGGGTGCCAGGCCCGTAGCGGCCGGTGCGAGCGTCGGCGGGACCTCTCCTTCGAGTCGGGTTGCTTGAGAGTGCAGCTCCAAGTGGGTGGTAAACTCCATCTGAGACTAAATATGACCACGAGACCGATAGCGAACAAGTACCGTGAGGGAAAGTTGAAAAGAACTTTGAAGAGAGAGTTCAAAAGTACGTGAAACCGTTCTGGGGTAAACGTGAGAAGTCCGAAAGGTCGAACGGGTGAGATTCACGCCCATCCGGCCACTGGCCTCCGCCCTCGGCAGATGGGGCCGGCCGCCCGCGCGGAGCAATCTGCGGCGGGGTCGTGTCCGGTTGCCTTTCCACTCGCCGCGGGGTGGGGCCGTTCCGGTGTGCGGTGGGCCGCACTTCTCCCCTAGTAGGACGTCGCGACCCGCTGGGTGCCGGCCTACGGCCCGGGTGCGCAGCCTGTCCTTCCGCGGGCCTCGGTTCGCGTCTGTTGGGCAGAGCCCCGGTGTCCTGGCTGGCTGCCCGGCGGTATATCTGGAGGAGTCGATTCGCCCCTTTGGGCGCTCGGGCTCCCGGCAAGCGCGCGCGGTTCTTCCCGGATGACGGACCTACCTGGCCCGGCCCCGGACCCGCGCCGCTGTTGGCTCGGGATGCTCTCGGGCGGAATAATCGCTCCTGTCAGCGGCGCTTCAGCTTTGGACAATTTCACGACCCGTCTTGAAACACGGACCAAGGAGTCTAACATGTGCGCGAGTCATTGGGCTGTACGAAACCTAAAGGCGTAATGAAAGTGAAGGTCTCGCCTTGCGCGGGCCGAGGGAGGATGGGGCTTCCCCGCCCTTCACGGGGCGGCGGCCTCCGCACTCCCGGGGCGTCTCGTCCTCATTGCGAGGTGAGGCGCACCTAGAGCGTACACGTTGGGACCCGAAAGATGGTGAACTATGCCTGGCCAGGACGAAGTCAGGGGAAACCCTGATGGAGGTCCGTAGCGATTCTGACGTGCAAATCGATCGTCGGAGCTGGGTATAGGGGCGAAAGACTAATCGAACCATCTAGTAGCTGGTTCCCTCCGAAGTTTCCCTCAGGATAGCTGGTGCTCGTACGAGTCTCATCCGGTAAAGCGAATGATTAGAGGCCTTGGGGCCGAAACGACCTCAACCTATTCTCAAACTTTAAATGGGTGAGATCTCCGGCTTGCTTGATATGCTGAAGCCGCGAGCAAACGACTCGGATCGGAGTGCCAAGTGGGCCACTTTTGGTAAGCAGAACTGGCGCTGTGGGATGAACCAAACGCCGAGTTAAGGCGCCCGAAT
>NW_025729210.1:195000-197500 GCF_021461385.2 Schistocerca piceifrons
GTTGTGCCTTAACCTAACCCATGTTGTGCCTTAACCTAACCCATGTTGTGCCTTAACCTAACCCATGTTGTGCCTTAACCTAACCCATGTTGTGCCTTAACCTAACCCATGTTGTGCCTTAACCTAACCCATGTTGTGCCTTAACCTAACCCATGTTGTGCCTTAACCTAACCCATGTTGTGCCTTAACCTAACCCATGTTGTGCCTTAACCTAACCCATGTTGTGCCTTAACCTAACCCATGTTGTGCCTTAACCTAACCTATGTTGTGCCTTAACCTAACCCATGTTGTGCCTTAACCTAACCCATGTTGTGCCTTAACCTAACCCATGTTGTGCCTTAACCTAACCCATGTTGTGCCTTAACCTAACCCATGTTGTGCCTTAACCTAACCCATGTTGTGCCTTAACCTAACCCATGTTGTGCCTTAACCTAACCCATGTTGTGCCTTAACCTAACCCATGTTGTGCCTTAACCTAACCCATGTCGTGCCTTAACCTAACCCATGTCGTGCCTTAACCTAACCCATGTCGTGCCTTAACCTAACCCATGTCGTGCCTTAACCTAACCCATGTCGTGCCTTAACCTAACCCACGTCGTGCCTTAACCTAACCCACGTCGTGCCTTAACCTAACCCACGTCGTGCCTTAACCTAACCCACGTTGTCGCCTAACGTAACCCACGTTGTCGCCTAAACCTGCTCTGTAATTGTTATACGACTCGTTCAATTAGTGTAGTGTTGCCCACCCGCAACCCTCGCAATATAGTTCGCTACTCGCACTCCCCGCTCCCCTGTGTATCGCTTCATGTTAAACACCTTGCAAGTCTTGCTCACTTTCCACATGCTCCTGCTGTACACTGTAATGTGGATGGCAGCAGGACGTACATGCCGCCCCTCCCCACGTCCCCACCTTGCCCCCTGCCTTCGCAAGCTGGTTGGTGAGAACTTTGCATGTTCAATGCCCTCCGCATGCGACGTACTCAGGCTACGTTGTGGTGCGGCCTGTGTCAACTGTCCGCTAATGTCGTACGCGTAAACCACAATCTGTACTGCACATTCGTCCTTATGTACTGAATGATACATCGTGGCACATGTGTGACCGTACAACGACTGCGCCCAAAAACGGCGGACCATACAGTGCAAATATTGTGCACGCAGCTACGTGTCGTCTCCCTATGAGAGCTGGATTGCAGTGTGGTACGCCATAGAGACGTGTGGGAGGAACGGACGCCGTGGATGGCGATCAGCATGAGCTGTCTGTTGATGTATTCGGACCTAGTCGTCTCTCCTCACACACCGTGATGGCATGGTGCACCGCGTTCCATATCTGCGACATGCTACAGAGGCCGGTTGACAGTCGTTCGAGCAATGGACATCGCATACGTACGGGGGCCACCTTCCACGTATTGTCTAGGCGTGCACATTTTGTTGCGTGTATGTGGGCAGACGTAGTGTGGCGTGACACCTGACACAGGCATGCAATAATCGTGGAAGTTGCAAATGGCGATGGACGCCTGCGTTTTCTGGTGAAGTTACGCAAATGAACAAATGGTAACCTGTTGTGGTGCGGTTGTTCTCGCTAGGGGTGAATCGGTGATGGCGACGATAGGTTGAGGTACTAACCGGTTGTTCCAGCGATACCCACCATGCCGACGAAACTGAACGGCATCTGGGTGTGAAGCGATACGCGGCGGTGGCTGGGTGGGACCGTCCCCGGCCGGTGAGGGGGCGCCTCCCGGCGTGCTGGCCGCGCGGTGCGTGGGCGCACGCGCTACAGCCGGCTGGTGGGGGCGGCCAGTGGCAGGCGCGCCGGCCGACGGACGCGGCAGGCGTCGCAGCTGCGCGCCGGCGCACCCTGCGCGCGGCGCCGTGCGGCCAAAGTAGGTCCTCGCGGGCCCGGTGCGAAGCGCGGTGGACATCTTCAGTGTGCTGGTCCGATTGAGGACTGTGTGCGTTGAGGATGCGCTGCCGCCCGGCGCTCGGCGCCGCGACGCCGTCTGCTGCTCGGTCGCCCCAGCGGTTCTCGCTGGTGGTTTGTATCGCAGCTGTGCGGATGTGTTGGCGCGTGCGCTGTGCTGGGAGAGTTCGCTTCGGCACCCAAGTGGGGCTTTTGTCCTTCTGTGGCGCTGGCGTTGGAGCTGCCGGTCACCGTAGGTGGCGCGTGTTGTCTCCCGCCGGCAATGCCACGACAGCACGCTCCCGGGCCTCTGTCGGCAGCGGCAAGCTCAGTTGGGAGCACGGGTGGTCGCACCGAAAGCGTCTACTCGCCTAACTCCGGGCGATTGCGCCTCTCTCGAACCCGACCAAGTACTTGGGACGGCGCTGCGCGCCGCCGGGACCTGAGAGGGTTTCGAGGTGTATTGTGCAGGGGAGCTCAGCCTCCTCCTGTTTGCAGAATGATTGAGCGGACGCTTGCGTGTTCGCGCGGGCCCCCGGGACACACTCCCGGGCGGCCGGCTGCTCAGCTCTAGTTGACGCAGCTCCCTGGTTGATCCTGCCA
>NW_025729210.1:205000-210000 GCF_021461385.2 Schistocerca piceifrons
GCCATCTATGAAAATAGGGCGACACCACATGCAATACCGCCATCTATGCGCATCTGACAACACTACGTCCGCACCACAAAACATACCGCCATCTGTAGGTCTCCCGCAACATGACCTCCTCCAACGACGATACCGCCATCTATGCGACGCCAAGCCGATTAAGACAGCGATGGCGCCACAGTGCCCGCCTTTCGACGCCACCCACAAAGCCTGCAGCCTCTGTCGACCATAGCACCCAATCTCCAGTGGCTCTGCCGCACGAAGCCGTGGACCGGCAATGACTCCACCCGCACCCGTTCGTGCACCACCCCAACCGCCAAACGCGCACCTCCAGCGGATGAACGGCGGACGTTTCCCGCACTCGTAAAGTGCAATCCACCCCTATAACGTGCGTTTCATGAAGAGTTATTGCCAATATGCGACATTCCCGCTGTCCCTATACATGAGCCGCGACCTGTACCACTTACGAGCGAGAGACGCGATCGCGTTGCTCACTGTACGGCGTCCGATACCGAGCCATCAGCATGTCGGTCCCCATGCGCGTTGCACTCGCACTCGCAGTCGCAAAAACGTGGGGCAAATATATTACGCGGAAGAGTTATAACAGACCGAGCCCCACTGCATGAGGGGAGTCTTTGTCACTAATGTACACAGATGGAACATTTTGGACTGGAACCAGATTACCCGTACACACGGCGCTGATTAGTAATCAATGCAGAGCCATCAAACTACAGAATATATATACAACTGTCCGTATACATGCTGAAAGAGTCTGCCCACAATGGGAACCACACGTCAGCCAGCCACTCTGATCACGCACCACTCTCTGCTTCTAACGGGCGCACATACAATATGTAAGCACCAGCATGGAACAACATCCAGTGCATCCTCTCCGCCACATTACACAATCCACACTATCACAACCAGACCAGGAGGTCCATGCGGAAAATACAATATCCCACCCTTTCGACATCCACCATTGTGCAGATCAGGCACCAACACCCACACATGTCCTATACAACGGTGCACCCAACATCACAATAGTACCTCCTGTCACAGCGCACAAACAATGACATGAGTCAAAGACACAGGTCTGACACAAGCATAGAATTGGAGCGCCGCCTCTAATAAGCCAAAGGTGCATCCTGACGTGACAAATCTGATCATGTCACAAGCATTCACTTACTATAATCACTATCAACGAACCTGCCGCCCCCGCCCCCCCCTACACCTTTCCTTACAACAACGTGTAACCTAACCTAACCTAACCTATGTTGTACCTTAACCTAACCTATGTTGTACCTTAACCTAACCTATGTTGTACCTTAACCTAACCTATGTTGTACCTTAACCTAACCTATGTTGTGCCTTAACCTAACCTATGTTGTGCCTTAACCTAACCTATGTTGTGCCTTAACCTAACCTATGTTGTGCCTTAACCTAACCTATGTTGTGCCTTAACCTAACCTATGTTGTGCCTTAACCTAACCTATGTTGTGCCTTAACCTAACCTATGTTGTGCCTTAACCTAACCCATGTTGTGCCTTAACCTAACCCATGTTGTGCCTTAACCTAACCCATGTTGTGCCTTAACCTAACCCATGTTGTGCCTTAACCTAACCCATGTTGTGCCTTAACCTAACCCATGTTGTGCCTTAACCTAACCCATGTTGTGCCTTAACCTAACCCATGTTGTGCCTTAACCTAACCCATGTTGTGCCTTAACCTAACCCATGTTGTGCCTTAACCTAACCCATGTTGTGCCTTAACCTAACCCATGTTGTGCCTTAACCTAACCCATGTTGTGCCTTAACCTAACCCATGTTGTGCCTTAACCTAACCCATGTTGTGCCTTAACCTAACCCATGTTGTGCCTTAACCTAACCTATGTTGTGCCTTAACCTAACCTATGTTGTGCCTTAACCTAACCTATGTTGTGCCTTAACCTAACCCATGTTGTGCCTTAACCTAACCCATGTTGTGCCTTAACCTAACCCATGTTGTGCCTTAACCTAACCCATGTTGTGCCTTAACCTAACCCATGTTGTGCCTTAACCTAACCCATGTTGTGCCTTAACCTAACCCATGTCGTGCCTTAACCTAACCCATGTCGTGCCTTAACCTAACCCATGTCGTGCCTTAACCTAACCCATGTCGTGCCTTAACCTAACCCATGTCGTGCCTTAACCTAACCCATGTCGTGCCTTAACCTAACCCACGTCGTGCCTTAACCTAACCCACGTTGTCGCCTAACGTAACCCACGTTGTCGCCTAAACCTGCTCTGTAATTGTTATACGACTCGTTCAATTAGTGTAGTGTTGCCCACCCGCAACCCTCGCAATATAGTTCGCTACTCGCACTCCCCGCTCCCCTGTGTATCGCTTCATGTTAAACACCTTGCAAGTCTTGCTCACTTTCCACATGCTCCTGCTGTACACTGTAATGTGGATGGCAGCAGGACGTACATGCCGCCCCTCCCCACGTCCCCACCTTGCCCCCTGCCTTCGCAAGCTGGTTGGTGAGAACTTTGCATGTTCAATGCCCTCCGCATGCGACGTACTCAGGCTACGTTGTGGTGCGGCCTGTGTCAACTGTCCGCTAATGTCGTACGCGTAAACCACAATCTGTACTGCACATTCGTCCTTATGTACTGAATGATACATCGTGGCACATGTGTGACCGTACAACGACTGCGCCCAAAAACGGCGGACCATACAGTGCAAATATTGTGCACGCAGCTACGTGTCGTCTCCCTATGAGAGCTGGATTGCAGTGTGGTACGCCATAGAGACGTGTGGGAGGAACGGACGCCGTGGATGGCGATCAGCATGAGCTGTCTGTTGATGTATTCGGACCTAGTCGTCTCTCCTCACACACCGTGATGGCATGGTGCACCGCGTTCCATATCTGCGACATGCTACAGAGGCCGGTTGACAGTCGTTCGAGCAATGGACATCGCATACGTACGGGGGCCACCTTCCACGTATTGTCTAGGCGTGCACATTTTGTTGCGTGTATGTGGGCAGACGTAGTGTGGCGTGACACCTGACACAGGCATGCAATAATCGTGGAAGTTGCAAATGGCGATGGACGCCTGCGTTTTCTGGTGAAGTTACGCAAATGAACAAATGGTAACCTGTTGTGGTGCGGTTGTTCTCGCTAGGGGTGAATCGGTGATGGCGACGATAGGTTGAGGTACTAACCGGTTGTTCCAGCGATACCCACCATGCCGACGAAACTGAACGGCATCTGGGTGTGAAGCGATACGCGGCGGTGGCTGGGTGGGACCGTCCCCGGCCGGTGAGGGGGCGCCTCCCGGCGTGCTGGCCGCGCGGTGCGTGGGCGCACGCGCTACAGCCGGCTGGTGGGGGCGGCCAGTGGCAGGCGCGCCGGCCGACGGACGCGGCAGGCGTCGCAGCTGCGCGCCGGCGCACCCTGCGCGCGGCGCCGTGCGGCCAAAGTAGGTCCTCGCGGGCCCGGTGCGAAGCGCGGTGGACATCTTCAGTGTGCTGGTCCGATTGAGGACTGTGTGCGTTGAGGATGCGCTGCCGCCCGGCGCTCGGCGCCGCGACGCCGTCTGCTGCTCGGTCGCCCCAGCGGTTCTCGCTGGTGGTTTGTATCGCAGCTGTGCGGATGTGTTGGCGCGTGCGCTGTGCTGGGAGAGTTCGCTTCGGCACCCAAGTGGGGCTTTTGTCCTTCTGTGGCGCTGGCGTTGGAGCTGCCGGTCACCGTAGGTGGCGCGTGTTGTCTCCCGCCGGCAATGCCACGACAGCACGCTCCCGGGCCTCTGTCGGCAGCGGCAAGCTCAGTTGGGAGCACGGGTGGTCGCACCGAAAGCGTCTACTCGCCTAACTCCGGGCGATTGCGCCTCTCTCGAACCCGACCAAGTACTTGGGACGGCGCTGCGCGCCGCCGGGACCTGAGAGGGTTTCGAGGTGTATTGTGCAGGGGAGCTCAGCCTCCTCCTGTTTGCAGAATGATTGAGCGGACGCTTGCGTGTTCGCGCGGGCCCCCGGGACACACTCCCGGGCGGCCGGCTGCTCAGCTCTAGTTGACGCAGCTCCCTGGTTGATCCTGCCAGTAGTCATATGCTTGTCTCAAAGATTAAGCCATGCATGTCTCAGTACAAGCCGCATTAAGGTGAAACCGCGAATGGCTCATTAAATCAGTTATGGTTCCTTAGATCGTACCCACGTTACTTGGATAACTGTGGTAATTCTAGAGCTAATACATGCAAACAGAGTCCCGACCAGAGATGGAAGGGACGCTTTTATTAGATCAAAACCAATCGGTCGGCTCGTCCGGTCCGTTTGCCTTGGTGACTCTGAATAACTTTGGGCTGATCGCACGGTCCTCGTACCGGCGACGCATCTTTCAAATGTCTGCCTTATCAACTGTCGATGGTAGGTTCTGCGCCTACCATGGTTGTAACGGGTAACGGGGAATCAGGGTTCGATTCCGGAGAGGGAGCCTGAGAAACGGCTACCACATCCAAGGAAGGCAGCAGGCGCGCAAATTACCCACTCCCGGCACGGGGAGGTAGTGACGAAAAATAACGATACGGGACTCATCCGAGGCCCCGTAATCGGAATGAGTACACTTTAAATCCTTTAACGAGTATCTATTGGAGGGCAAGTCTGGTGCCAGCAGCCGCGGTAATTCCAGCTCCAATAGCGTATATTAAAGTTGTTGCGGTTAAAAAGCTCGTAGTTGGATTTGTGTCCCACGCTGTTGGTTCACCGCCCGTCGGTGTTTAACTGGCATGTATCGTGGGACGTCCTGCCGGTGGGGCGAGCCGAAGGCGTGCGACCGCCCCGTGCGTGCTCGTGCGTCCCGAGGCGGACCCCGTTGAAATCCTACCAGGGTGCTCTTTATTGAGTGTCTCGGTGGGCCGGCACGTTTACTTTGAACAAATTAGAGTGCTTAAAGCAGGCAAGCCCGCCTGAATACTGTGTGCATGGAATAATGGAATAGGACCTCGGTTCTATTTTGTTGGTTT
>NW_025729210.1:217500-220000 GCF_021461385.2 Schistocerca piceifrons
ACAACCAGACCAGGAGGTCCATGCGGAAAATACAATATCCCACCCTTTCGACATCCACCATTGCGCAGATCAGGCACCAACACCCACACATGTCCTATACAACGGTGCACCCAACATCACAATAGTACCTCCTGTCACAGCGCACAAACAATGACATGAGTCAAAGACACAGGTCTGACACAAGCATAGAATTGGAGCGCCGCCTCTAATAAGCCAAAGGTGCATCCTGACGTGACAAATCTGATCATGTCACAAGCATTCACTTACTATAATCACTATCAACGAACCTGCCGCCCCCGCCCCCCCCTACACCTTTCCTTACAACAACGTGTAACCTAACCTAACCTAACCTATGTTGTACCTTAACCTAACCTATGTTGTACCTTAACCTAACCTATGTTGTACCTTAACCTAACCTATGTTGTACCTTAACCTAACCTATGTTGTACCTTAACCTAACCTATGTTGTGCCTTAACCTAACCTATGTTGTGCCTTAACCTAACCTATGTTGTGCCTTAACCTAACCTATGTTGTGCCTTAACCTAACCTATGTTGTGCCTTAACCTAACCTATGTTGTGCCTTAACCTAACCTATGTTGTGCCTTAACCTAACCTATGTTGTGCCTTAACCTAACCTATGTTGTGCCTTAACCTAACCTATGTTGTGCCTTAACCTAACCCATGTTGTGCCTTAACCTAACCCATGTTGTGCCTTAACCTAACCCATGTTGTGCCTTAACCTAACCCATGTTGTGCCTTAACCTAACCCATGTTGTGCCTTAACCTAACCCATGTTGTGCCTTAACCTAACCCATGTTGTGCCTTAACCTAACCCATGTTGTGCCTTAACCTAACCCATGTTGTGCCTTAACCTAACCCATGTTGTGCCTTAACCTAACCCATGTTGTGCCTTAACCTAACCCATGTTGTGCCTTAACCTAACCCATGTTGTGCCTTAACCTAACCCATGTTGTGCCTTAACCTAACCTATGTTGTGCCTTAACCTAACCTATGTTGTGCCTTAACCTAACCCATGTTGTGCCTTAACCTAACCCATGTTGTGCCTTAACCTAACCCATGTTGTGCCTTAACCTAACCCATGTTGTGCCTTAACCTAACCCATGTTGTGCCTTAACCTAACCCATGTTGTGCCTTAACCTAACCCATGTTGTGCCTTAACCTAACCCATGTTGTGCCTTAACCTAACCCATGTTGTGCCTTAACCTAACCCATGTTGTGCCTTAACCTAACCCATGTTGTGCCTTAACCTAACCCATGTTGTGCCTTAACCTAACCCATGTTGTGCCTTAACCTAACCCATGTTGTGCCTTAACCTAACCCATGTCGTGCCTTAACCTAACCCATGTCGTGCCTTAACCTAACCCACGTCGTGCCTTAACCTAACCCACGTTGTCGCCTAACGTAACCCACGTTGTCGCCTAAACCTGCTCTGTAATTGTTATACGACTCGTTCAATTAGTGTAGTGTTGCCCACCCGCAACCCTCGCAATATAGTTCGCTACTCGCACTCCCCGCTCCCCTGTGTATCGCTTCATGTTAAACACCTTGCAAGTCTTGCTCACTTTCCACATGCTCCTGCTGTACACTGTAATGTGGATGGCAGCAGGACGTACATGCCGCCCCTCCCCACGTCCCCACCTTGCCCCCTGCCTTCGCAAGCTGGTTGGTGAGAACTTTGCATGTTCAATGCCCTCCGCATGCGACGTACTCAGGCTACGTTGTGGTGCGGCCTGTGTCAACTGTCCGCTAATGTCGTACGCGTAAACCACAATCTGTACTGCACATTCGTCCTTATGTACTGAATGATACATCGTGGCACATGTGTGACCGTACAACGACTGCGCCCAAAAACGGCGGACCATACAGTGCAAATATTGTGCACGCAGCTACGTGTCGTCTCCCTATGAGAGCTGGATTGCAGTGTGGTACGCCATAGAGACGTGTGGGAGGAACGGACGCCGTGGATGGCGATCAGCATGAGCTGTCTGTTGATGTATTCGGACCTAGTCGTCTCTCCTCACACACCGTGATGGCATGGTGCACCGCGTTCCATATCTGCGACATGCTACAGAGGCCGGTTGACAGTCGTTCGAGCAATGGACATCGCATACGTACGGGGGCCACCTTCCACGTATTGTCTAGGCGTGCACATTTTGTTGCGTGTATGTGGGCAGACGTAGTGTGGCGTGACACCTGACACAGGCATGCAATAATCGTGGAAGTTGCAAATGGCGATGGACGCCTGCGTTTTCTGGTGAAGTTACGCAAATGAACAAATGGTAACCTGTTGTGGTGCGGTTGTTCTCGCTAGGGGTGAATCGGTGATGGCGACGATAGGTTGAGGTACTAACCGGTTGTTCCAGCGATACCCACCATGCCGACGAAACTGAACGGCATCTGGGTGTGAAGCGATACGCGGCGGTGGCTGGGTGGGACCGTCCCCGGCCGGTGAGGGGGCGCCTCCCGGCGTGCTGGCCG
>NW_025729210.1:230000-240000 GCF_021461385.2 Schistocerca piceifrons
GTTGTACCTTAACCTAACCTATGTTGTACCTTAACCTAACCTATGTTGTACCTTAACCTAACCTATGTTGTACCTTAACCTAACCTATGTTGTGCCTTAACCTAACCTATGTTGTGCCTTAACCTAACCTATGTTGTGCCTTAACCTAACCTATGTTGTGCCTTAACCTAACCTATGTTGTGCCTTAACCTAACCTATGTTGTGCCTTAACCTAACCTATGTTGTGCCTTAACCTAACCTATGTTGTGCCTTAACCTAACCCATGTTGTGCCTTAACCTAACCCATGTTGTGCCTTAACCTAACCCATGTTGTGCCTTAACCTAACCCATGTTGTGCCTTAACCTAACCCATGTTGTGCCTTAACCTAACCCATGTTGTGCCTTAACCTAACCCATGTTGTGCCTTAACCTAACCCATGTTGTGCCTTAACCTAACCCATGTTGTGCCTTAACCTAACCCATGTTGTGCCTTAACCTAACCCATGTTGTGCCTTAACCTAACCCATGTTGTGCCTTAACCTAACCCATGTTGTGCCTTAACCTAACCCATGTTGTGCCTTAACCTAACCCATGTTGTGCCTTAACCTAACCTATGTTGTGCCTTAACCTAACCTATGTTGTGCCTTAACCTAACCTATGTTGTGCCTTAACCTAACCCATGTTGTGCCTTAACCTAACCCATGTTGTGCCTTAACCTAACCCATGTTGTGCCTTAACCTAACCCATGTTGTGCCTTAACCTAACCCATGTTGTGCCTTAACCTAACCCATGTTGTGCCTTAACCTAACCCATGTTGTGCCTTAACCTAACCCATGTTGTGCCTTAACCTAACCCATGTTGTGCCTTAACCTAACCCATGTTGTGCCTTAACCTAACCCATGTTGTGCCTTAACCTAACCCATGTTGTGCCTTAACCTAACCCATGTTGTGCCTTAACCTAACCCATGTCGTGCCTTAACCTAACCCACGTCGTGCCTTAACCTAACCCACGTTGTCGCCTAACGTAACCCACGTTGTCGCCTAAACCTGCTCTGTAATTGTTATACGACTCGTTCAATTAGTGTAGTGTTGCCCACCCGCAACCCTCGCAATATAGTTCGCTACTCGCACTCCCCGCTCCCCTGTGTATCGCTTCATGTTAAACACCTTGCAAGTCTTGCTCACTTTCCACATGCTCCTGCTGTACACTGTAATGTGGATGGCAGCAGGACGTACATGCCGCCCCTCCCCACGTCCCCACCTTGCCCCCTGCCTTCGCAAGCTGGTTGGTGAGAACTTTGCATGTTCAATGCCCTCCGCATGCGACGTACTCAGGCTACGTTGTGGTGCGGCCTGTGTCAACTGTCCGCTAATGTCGTACGCGTAAACCACAATCTGTACTGCACATTCGTCCTTATGTACTGAATGATACATCGTGGCACATGTGTGACCGTACAACGACTGCGCCCAAAAACGGCGGACCATACAGTGCAAATATTGTGCACGCAGCTACGTGTCGTCTCCCTATGAGAGCTGGATTGCAGTGTGGTACGCCATAGAGACGTGTGGGAGGAACGGACGCCGTGGATGGCGATCAGCATGAGCTGTCTGTTGATGTATTCGGACCTAGTCGTCTCTCCTCACACACCGTGATGGCATGGTGCACCGCGTTCCATATCTGCGACATGCTACAGAGGCCGGTTGACAGTCGTTCGAGCAATGGACATCGCATACGTACGGGGGCCACCTTCCACGTATTGTCTAGGCGTGCACATTTTGTTGCGTGTATGTGGGCAGACGTAGTGTGGCGTGACACCTGACACAGGCATGCAATAATCGTGGAAGTTGCAAATGGCGATGGACGCCTGCGTTTTCTGGTGAAGTTACGCAAATGAACAAATGGTAACCTGTTGTGGTGCGGTTGTTCTCGCTAGGGGTGAATCGGTGATGGCGACGATAGGTTGAGGTACTAACCGGTTGTTCCAGCGATACCCACCATGCCGACGAAACTGAACGGCATCTGGGTGTGAAGCGATACGCGGCGGTGGCTGGGTGGGACCGTCCCCGGCCGGTGAGGGGGCGCCTCCCGGCGTGCTGGCCGCGCGGTGCGTGGGCGCACGCGCTACAGCCGGCTGGTGGGGGCGGCCAGTGGCAGGCGCGCCGGCCGACGGACGCGGCAGGCGTCGCAGCTGCGCGCCGGCGCACCCTGCGCGCGGCGCCGTGCGGCCAAAGTAGGTCCTCGCGGGCCCGGTGCGAAGCGCGGTGGACATCTTCAGTGTGCTGGTCCGATTGAGGACTGTGTGCGTTGAGGATGCGCTGCCGCCCGGCGCTCGGCGCCGCGACGCCGTCTGCTGCTCGGTCGCCCCAGCGGTTCTCGCTGGTGGTTTGTATCGCAGCTGTGCGGATGTGTTGGCGCGTGCGCTGTGCTGGGAGAGTTCGCTTCGGCACCCAAGTGGGGCTTTTGTCCTTCTGTGGCGCTGGCGTTGGAGCTGCCGGTCACCGTAGGTGGCGCGTGTTGTCTCCCGCCGGCAATGCCACGACAGCACGCTCCCGGGCCTCTGTCGGCAGCGGCAAGCTCAGTTGGGAGCACGGGTGGTCGCACCGAAAGCGTCTACTCGCCTAACTCCGGGCGATTGCGCCTCTCTCGAACCCGACCAAGTACTTGGGACGGCGCTGCGCGCCGCCGGGACCTGAGAGGGTTTCGAGGTGTATTGTGCAGGGGAGCTCAGCCTCCTCCTGTTTGCAGAATGATTGAGCGGACGCTTGCGTGTTCGCGCGGGCCCCCGGGACACACTCCCGGGCGGCCGGCTGCTCAGCTCTAGTTGACGCAGCTCCCTGGTTGATCCTGCCAGTAGTCATATGCTTGTCTCAAAGATTAAGCCATGCATGTCTCAGTACAAGCCGCATTAAGGTGAAACCGCGAATGGCTCATTAAATCAGTTATGGTTCCTTAGATCGTACCCACGTTACTTGGATAACTGTGGTAATTCTAGAGCTAATACATGCAAACAGAGTCCCGACGCACGGGAAAGCGGTCTGCGTGGCGCCACCTGGGGAAGGTGTGTTGCCTTCCGAAACTGGGTTAAAACCGCCAGGAGACCCTCTGATTCCCGGAAATCTTCAGACTGTCTGAAGTGCTCTGTGGCTCAGAGGAACCTGAGTGGGGCGGGGACCGTAATGTCCTATCCCGTGGCCTTGACGTGGCCCCGGCGCTCAGTAACCCCCTTAGATGGGGTGAAGCTAACACGGGAAGGGCCGTCCATGCATGACGTTAAACGGCTAGCCCTTAACTGGGTGCAATCCTCACTGAACCGCACTGGCCCACCGTGAATTATCAAAAGCGGTGGGTGAGACATGGTCGGCCATGATCCCCCAGTACGTGTGGAGGCCCTCCGGGGAACGTAACTCGGGTTTGAGTGCCGCACCGTCTCGATGATGTCAAACTCCACAACATAAGACCCGGGCCATACCATCATTTTATCACATCATCACTCTCATAACACCTCCGGGCTGTGGAACGGTGAGGGTTGTCGTTGTGTCAAGGAAGGACGTTAAACTCCCGTCACGGTAGGACGTTAAACGCCCCCAACCCAAGGCGAAAGCGAAGGGTGCGTGGCACAGGGGGAGCTGTGTCTGAGGGACTAACCATCTGTCCCTCAACTCGCAGAGCACAAGACCAGCTGGTGCTCTGTATGCCAGCGACGTCGTTTGTCGGCGTGGGACCTCGGCGCGAGTCGGCAAGTGCACTTCGTCGCGCCCGTGGTAAACCGGGGCGTGTTCTGCCAAACCCAGGGGGTGGTGACATCGCCTGGGCCAGGTTAGCTGGGTCCAGACCGTCGAACGACTGGGTGACCGGCCCGCCACCTGAGTAGGAGCGGGTCCTTGGCCTGTAGGTGGGAGCTCGGGCTAGTAGGCGGCGAAGGGCGAGAAGTGCATCCGCTTCTCCGGAGTGCGGGGTGCACTTGCCGAGGAACACTGGGAGAAATCGTCGGTGACGGGGCCACTGAAGGGGACCAGGACACTGGCAACGGTGTGCTGAACTCGGCGGCTCAGAGGTGCCCTTGGCCTAGGGACAAGGTTGGTGGGCGAGCTGCATCTTAGTCCCCCCCCATGCCAGAGGAGCCGGTCCGGGGTTAGAGACGGGCTCCCAACCCCTTTTTTCTTCACTTGTCAATCATGGCCGAACCTGAGACAAGTGAATCGTGTGCTTCCGCGAGAGCTTCGATGCTTTCTGTTCCCGACCCATCGGGGCAAATGCAGGATATCGACGAAAGTGTTACGGAGAGACACAACAGAATTACACAGCTGTTGGAGTCCAACGTTAAGAATGGTAAGATCAGTCAAACCGCGATCTTGGCCATAAAAAATGAACTTGCCTCCTGGGCGATTGCTCATGCAAGGCTTGAGGGGCGAGTGGTGGAGCTGCAACGGGAAAACTTCACCCTTAGGAGACAACCGGCTAGGACATGGGCTGGTGTAGTAGCTCAGGCTGCACCCAAGTCCCAGACAACGAGAGAGACAATAGCGAAAGTGGCACAAAAGCCAGACACGGCGGTCTTTTTAAGACCCCTGCCTGGCCAAGACACAAAGAAGGTTCAGGAGATTTTCACGACTGTTATTAACCCAGTAAAGGATAAGATAAAAGTTAATAAAGTAAGGGCAACTAAAAATGTAGTGATTGTGGACGTGGCGACTGAAGAAGATAAAAATAAAATTCTTAATAATCAAAATTTGTGCAAGGCAGTCAAGTGCGAACCCCCAAAGAAGAGGAATCCACTCGTAATAATGTATGATGTACCGGTTACGATGGATAACAATGAACTGTGTAACACGATAAAGAATCAGAATTTCGATGACATGACTAATGAACAATTTACAAATGAATTCAAACTAAAATTTAAGACAGGACCACGAGACAGGCAGACAGTGCATCACGTAGCAGAAGTTACAGGATCTATGTGGAAAAAGCTCACATCTATGGGAAGGATATATGTTGGGTTTCATGCTATTAACGTTAGGGACTACTTGGTGGTGCCTCGCTGCCACAATTGTGGAGATTTAGATCATATCCACAAGTACTGTGACAGGAAGCCGGCTTGCTCCAGATGTGGAGCGGAAGATCACATTAGAAAAAATTGTACAAAATCCGGAATCTGTATCCCATGTACAAAGAGAGGCAAGAAGACCTGCAATGCCTCAGGTAGGAATTGCCCAACTTACAGGATGCTGGAGCAAAGGTTAATTTCAAGGATTGACTATGGCTGAAACCGCAGTTGTGCGCAGGATGCCAAAAAGGAAGTCTCCGGGGAAGAGGCGTAGGGACGCGGCCAGGGCTGTCAAATTCAGGCAATTTTTAACCTTCATTAAAGAAAGAAAAGCAGAAAAAATGGTAGATGTATCCATCCAGACAGATCCGTGTGAAAGGGAAGCAATCGCTCTCCCCTCCCCCCGGAACTCGAGACCGCCAGAAGATCGGGCACCCACAGTCAGGCGTCCTGCAATAGCGGGCCAAACTAAAAGTAACCTCACATCTGTAGGACCAGTCCAAGTCAATGCAATTAGTAGTACAGTAGTTACCCATACCTGTGACCAACCGTTAGTTAAACGTTTAGAGGTGGACCCCATCAGGATCTACCCAAATTTAGAACACGCTTTGCAACTTTCGCGTCTGGAGGAGCCGGCTGTCCTGACCACAGCATTAAGGCATATAGTGAGGGTGGGACACCTGTATGGACGTAAAGTCACCTTCTCGGCCATGGAGGCTGTTGATAGGATACAGTTAAAGACCATGAATCTCCCCACTGACTTCGGCGCCCTGTGTGACCTTGTTCAGAAGGTTTTCCAAAGGAGGAACGAAAAATTCGATTTAGATGAAATTTATAAGCAGGCTGTTCTAGCCAATGGAAGGATAGCTTTTGACTGGAGAAAGACCTTTCCAGAACAATACGTACACACGTACTTCCCATGATGATTAAATTACAAATAGGACAACTTAATGCACATAACAGCCGATTGGTCATGCAGGAGCTACGGAGGGTGGTGGAGGAGATGAGTCTTGACGTACTCTGTCTGCAGGAGCCATACTCTCTTGCGGGGAACATAGCTTTCGCCAGTGTCAGCTGGCAAATAGTATCTTTTGGAGACGATCCTAAAGCCACCACTATAGTTTTAAATAAAGCCATACGAGTCACAGTTTTGGCTCATTTCTCAAACGAACACTGTATTGTGACTGAACTCCAGACTCCAGTCGGGGTCATTCACTTAGTCAATATGTACTTCCAATATGGCGAGGACATCGAGGCCTATTTAGACCATCTATCAAGAGTAACAGCAGCGTTAAGAGGTAGAAAGATAGTGGTGGTGGCAGATGTCAATGCGAAATCCCCCCTGTGGTACAGTGGCACCCGGGACGGCAGAGGGGAGAAGATGGAGGAGACAATAATGTCACTACAATACTTGGTCGCTAATAGAGCCGGGAATCCCCCCACCTACACAGGCGGTGGAGGAGGAGGAACCAACATAGACATAACATTAGTATCACCTAACTTTGCTGGGCATTTGAATAATTGGAAAGTAAGAGACCAAATAACAACGAGTGACCATAATTTAATAACGTTTGAGCTTACAGATAGGGAATGCCACTGGGACATAGGGTGGGAGTTTCAGCTAAACTATAATAAAACTGATTGGGAGCGCCTTGCAAGAGAGTTTGTTCTACCGATATGGCCGGAGGGTGATGAAGACGTCGACAGGCATGCTGTGGAGCTGGTTAGTGCCATCACAAGAGCGGTAAAGGCTGCAGTACCAACTAGGAGGAGGGCTGTCGCGGCCTCCCCGGCACCATGGTCAGCTGAACTAGGGCAGTTGCGTCAGTCGGTTAGGAGGGCGAGGAGGTACTATCAGCGAAGTGTCGTCTGGGAAGAAAAACAGAGATGGCTGGGAGTCTATAGGAATGCCAAGGAGGAGTTCCAGAGGGAGCTCAAAAGGGTAAGGCTGGTAAGTTGGGAGAAGTACGTCCAAAGCCAATTGGCTATAGATCCCTGGGGTATTCCATATAAAATAGTCAGGGAAAAAATTAGGTCACCTATGGTACTATCTACCGTCCGGGATGGGAATCGGATGACTGGGACATGGCAGGAAACTGCTGAAGTCCTTCTCCGGTCCCTACTACCGGATGACGTGGAAAATGAGGACACAGAAGAACAAGGCCTAATTAGGCAAGCCCAGGTAGAAGAGTACCAAAACAACACCTTGGTGTACCCTTTTTCGGAGAACGAGGTGGCGGAGCACATTAAAGCACTTAAGAGAGGAAAGGCCCCAGGACCAGACGGCATTATAGCGGAGGTGGTACAATACCTCGCTCCTCAACTGGTAGCACCTCTGGCAAGAATCTACAATGAGGCCCTAAGCCTCAAAAGGTTTCCTACCATCTGGAAACAAGCAAATGTAGTAATTATAAAAAAGGGACTGGATAAGGACCCAAAGGAGGTCAAGTCCTACAGACCCATTTGTCTGTTGGATCTGTTGGGAAAATTGCTAGAGAGGCTACTGGCTGACAGGCTGATGGCACACCGAGTGCTTTGTGGAATGAGCAGCAGGCAGTTCGGCTTTAGGCCGGGGCGTTCTGCGTCTGACGCAATCGCCATGGCGGCTGAGGTCTGCGGGTCATCCACACATAAGTATATAGTTGGCATCATGGTGGACATCAGTGGCGCCTTTGACAACCTGTGGTGGCCTTCGCTTTTCTCCCGCTTGCGAGAGAAGGAGTGCCCAGGGCCGCTATATGGCTGTCTTAGGAGCTATTGTGAGGACAGGGAGGTCTGGCTATCATCCCCTAGCGGTAGAGTGGGCAAAAAGATAACAAAGGGGTGTCCACAGGGCTCTGTCCTGGGGCCACTCTTTTGGGATGTCAATATGGAGCCTCTTCTTGAGACCCTGGAGAGCTGTGCAGATGTGCTAGAGGTGATAGCTTACGCGGATGACCTCCTCCTGTTGGTTGGCGGCCGGAGCCGAGAGGAACTAGAACCAAAGATAGAGAGAACCATGACACAACTCTCACAATGGTGCCACAAAACGAAGCAAAAAATAGCACCAAACAAATCGACTTATCTACTCTTAAAGGGCCAATTGGTCAGAAACCCTACAGTTAGGATGGATGGCACGCCAGTTATACGTCGTCGAGAAGCTAGATACTTAGGGCTAATATTAGATGAAAAATGGAGTTTCGGCAGGCATATCGAGGCAACTACACACAGGGCTTTAGAGGTGCTAAATAATCTCATCAACATTGGCCATAGACGTTTTCATCTTCCACCAAGTCTCATCAAATTGTATCATAACACCATCCTGGTTTCCATCGTGGGCTACGGGTCCGGGGTCTGGGCCCACAGGCTCACGAGGGTCGTTCCTGCCATGGCCGTGCGGAGGGTGCAGCGAAACATGATACTTCGTTCAGTGGGGGCATATAGAACATCTCCAGGGGGAGCATTACTAGTACTCATGGGCCTATGCCCCCTTGATGTAAAAATCAGGGAGCAGGCTGCATGGTATTGGGTAAAAAAGGGGAGAATAGAAAAAACAATGGATATAATGGGAGTCAGAGTGGGGGACAAAATTACAATTAGAAGAAGGGGAATGGAACTTTGGCAGGAAATTTGGGATGGGGAAGAGACCGGAAGAAGAACATACCAACTATTACCAAATGTACAGGAAAGACTACAGATGAAACACTTCCAGCCAAGTAAGGGACTGCTGCACTTCCTCACTGGGCATGGCCCGTACCCGGCATATCTTTGCCGGTTCGGGAAAAGAGCGACACCATCGTGTGACTGTGGTGCTGAACTGGGCACACCGGACCATGTGGTCTATGAGTGTCCGCTTTTCGACGACGTAGCACGGGATTTACGAAATTCACTACCTAATACAGACACCTTCCATCTCATTAGGGACGCTACCACCTTCACTATAATTGATAAACTGGCTAGCGAGGTTTCCGCCAAGGTCCTAAGGGAATACAGAAGGGAAATTGAGTAGGTAGGATCACAAATTCTCTAGACACAACGCATCATCCCATTCCGCCGGGGTGCGTACTGGCCGATCGTTAACAACGATCGGGATCCGACGCATCCAGGATTAGGGGGAGGGTGTGACCATACCGACTAGACTATAGCACACTAACTACGACAAATAATAACAATATATACTATGGTTGTAGGAGTAGAGTGTAGGAAATTTTTGTTTCTGTTTTTGACCTGCAGCGATTGTCGGAAGGCCAGCCCGGTGCCAGGGGCACGCCCACTGGGGTTAGCTCGGTGGGCACGGCCATAAAATAGTAGGTTTATATTATATACTGGCACACCTGTAACGCTGCAGGATGTAGATACCAGTAGCAAAGTAGCTTAGAGTTGATAGCCTAACAGTAATCCACATAGATACCTGTAGATAATGTAGTTACCTGTAGATTGAACTAACTTCCTGTAGCTAATAATAGTAATAGAATATAATAGATAAAGGTATATGCTGCTGAAATGTAATTCATAGCAAAATTCGACCCACTAATGTTTTTTAGGTGGTGGGTTAATTATGTATGATATTGGGATTTTTAAATAAAGAATTTTTTTTTTTAAAAAAAAAAAAAAAAAAAAAAAAAAAAAAAAAAAAAAAAAAAAAAAAACAGAGTCCCGACCAGAGATGGAAGGGACGCTTTTATTAGATCAAAACCAATCGGTCGGCTCGTCCGGTCCGTTTGCCTTGGTGACTCTGAATAACTTTGGGCTGATCGCACGGTCCTCGTACCGGCGACGCATCTTTCAAATGTCTGCCTTATCAACTGTCGATGGTAGGTTCTGCGCCTACCATGGTTGTAACGGGTAACGGGGAATCAGGGTTCGATTCCGGAGAGGGAGCCTGAGAAACGGCTACCACATCCAAGGAAGGCAGCAGGCGCGCAAATTACCCACTCCCGGCACGGGGAGGTAGTGACGAAAAATAACGATACGGGACTCATCCGAGGCCCCGTAAT
>NW_025729210.1:247500-252500 GCF_021461385.2 Schistocerca piceifrons
CGATACCGAGCCATCAGCATGTCGGTCCCCATGCGCGTTGCACTCGCACTCGCAGTCGCAAAAACGTGGGGCAAATATATTACGCGGAAGAGTTATAACAGACCGAGCCCCACTGCATGAGGGGAGTCTTTGTCACTAATGTACACAGATGGAACATTTTGGACTGGAACCAGATTACCCGTACACACGGCGCTGATTAGTAATCAATGCAGAGCCATCAAACTACAGAATATATATACAACTGTCCGTATACATGCTGAAAGAGTCTGCCCACAATGGGAACCACACGTCAGCCAGCCACTCTGATCACGCACCACTCTCTGCTTCTAACGGGCGCACATACAATATGTAAGCACCAGCATGGAACAACATCCAGTGCATCCTCTCCGCCACATTACACAATCCACACTATCACAACCAGACCAGGAGGTCCATGCGGAAAATACAATATCCCACCCTTTCGACATCCACCATTGCGCAGATCAGGCACCAACACCCACACATGTCCTATACAACGGTGCACCCAACATCACAATAGTACCTCCTGTCACAGCGCACAAACAATGACATGAGTCAAAGACACAGGTCTGACACAAGCATAGAATTGGAGCGCCGCCTCTAATAAGCCAAAGGTGCATCCTGACGTGACAAATCTGATCATGTCACAAGCATTCACTTACTATAATCACTATCAACGAACCTGCCGCCCCCGCCCCCCCCTACACCTTTCCTTACAACAACGTGTAACCTAACCTAACCTAACCTATGTTGTACCTTAACCTAACCTATGTTGTACCTTAACCTAACCTATGTTGTACCTTAACCTAACCTATGTTGTACCTTAACCTAACCTATGTTGTACCTTAACCTAACCTATGTTGTGCCTTAACCTAACCTATGTTGTGCCTTAACCTAACCTATGTTGTGCCTTAACCTAACCTATGTTGTGCCTTAACCTAACCTATGTTGTGCCTTAACCTAACCTATGTTGTGCCTTAACCTAACCTATGTTGTGCCTTAACCTAACCTATGTTGTGCCTTAACCTAACCTATGTTGTGCCTTAACCTAACCCATGTTGTGCCTTAACCTAACCCATGTTGTGCCTTAACCTAACCCATGTTGTGCCTTAACCTAACCCATGTTGTGCCTTAACCTAACCCATGTTGTGCCTTAACCTAACCCATGTTGTGCCTTAACCTAACCCATGTTGTGCCTTAACCTAACCCATGTTGTGCCTTAACCTAACCCATGTTGTGCCTTAACCTAACCCATGTTGTGCCTTAACCTAACCCATGTTGTGCCTTAACCTAACCCATGTTGTGCCTTAACCTAACCCATGTTGTGCCTTAACCTAACCCATGTTGTGCCTTAACCTAACCCATGTTGTGCCTTAACCTAACCCATGTTGTGCCTTAACCTAACCCATGTTGTGCCTTAACCTAACCTATGTTGTGCCTTAACCTAACCTATGTTGTGCCTTAACCTAACCTATGTTGTGCCTTAACCTAACCCATGTTGTGCCTTAACCTAACCCATGTTGTGCCTTAACCTAACCCATGTTGTGCCTTAACCTAACCCATGTTGTGCCTTAACCTAACCCATGTTGTGCCTTAACCTAACCCATGTTGTGCCTTAACCTAACCCATGTTGTGCCTTAACCTAACCCATGTTGTGCCTTAACCTAACCCATGTTGTGCCTTAACCTAACCCATGTTGTGCCTTAACCTAACCCATGTTGTGCCTTAACCTAACCCATGTTGTGCCTTAACCTAACCCATGTTGTGCCTTAACCTAACCCATGTTGTGCCTTAACCTAACCCATGTCGTGCCTTAACCTAACCCACGTCGTGCCTTAACCTAACCCACGTTGTCGCCTAACGTAACCCACGTTGTCGCCTAAACCTGCTCTGTAATTGTTATACGACTCGTTCAATTAGTGTAGTGTTGCCCACCCGCAACCCTCGCAATATAGTTCGCTACTCGCACTCCCCGCTCCCCTGTGTATCGCTTCATGTTAAACACCTTGCAAGTCTTGCTCACTTTCCACATGCTCCTGCTGTACACTGTAATGTGGATGGCAGCAGGACGTACATGCCGCCCCTCCCCACGTCCCCACCTTGCCCCCTGCCTTCGCAAGCTGGTTGGTGAGAACTTTGCATGTTCAATGCCCTCCGCATGCGACGTACTCAGGCTACGTTGTGGTGCGGCCTGTGTCAACTGTCCGCTAATGTCGTACGCGTAAACCACAATCTGTACTGCACATTCGTCCTTATGTACTGAATGATACATCGTGGCACATGTGTGACCGTACAACGACTGCGCCCAAAAACGGCGGACCATACAGTGCAAATATTGTGCACGCAGCTACGTGTCGTCTCCCTATGAGAGCTGGATTGCAGTGTGGTACGCCATAGAGACGTGTGGGAGGAACGGACGCCGTGGATGGCGATCAGCATGAGCTGTCTGTTGATGTATTCGGACCTAGTCGTCTCTCCTCACACACCGTGATGGCATGGTGCACCGCGTTCCATATCTGCGACATGCTACAGAGGCCGGTTGACAGTCGTTCGAGCAATGGACATCGCATACGTACGGGGGCCACCTTCCACGTATTGTCTAGGCGTGCACATTTTGTTGCGTGTATGTGGGCAGACGTAGTGTGGCGTGACACCTGACACAGGCATGCAATAATCGTGGAAGTTGCAAATGGCGATGGACGCCTGCGTTTTCTGGTGAAGTTACGCAAATGAACAAATGGTAACCTGTTGTGGTGCGGTTGTTCTCGCTAGGGGTGAATCGGTGATGGCGACGATAGGTTGAGGTACTAACCGGTTGTTCCAGCGATACCCACCATGCCGACGAAACTGAACGGCATCTGGGTGTGAAGCGATACGCGGCGGTGGCTGGGTGGGACCGTCCCCGGCCGGTGAGGGGGCGCCTCCCGGCGTGCTGGCCGCGCGGTGCGTGGGCGCACGCGCTACAGCCGGCTGGTGGGGGCGGCCAGTGGCAGGCGCGCCGGCCGACGGACGCGGCAGGCGTCGCAGCTGCGCGCCGGCGCACCCTGCGCGCGGCGCCGTGCGGCCAAAGTAGGTCCTCGCGGGCCCGGTGCGAAGCGCGGTGGACATCTTCAGTGTGCTGGTCCGATTGAGGACTGTGTGCGTTGAGGATGCGCTGCCGCCCGGCGCTCGGCGCCGCGACGCCGTCTGCTGCTCGGTCGCCCCAGCGGTTCTCGCTGGTGGTTTGTATCGCAGCTGTGCGGATGTGTTGGCGCGTGCGCTGTGCTGGGAGAGTTCGCTTCGGCACCCAAGTGGGGCTTTTGTCCTTCTGTGGCGCTGGCGTTGGAGCTGCCGGTCACCGTAGGTGGCGCGTGTTGTCTCCCGCCGGCAATGCCACGACAGCACGCTCCCGGGCCTCTGTCGGCAGCGGCAAGCTCAGTTGGGAGCACGGGTGGTCGCACCGAAAGCGTCTACTCGCCTAACTCCGGGCGATTGCGCCTCTCTCGAACCCGACCAAGTACTTGGGACGGCGCTGCGCGCCGCCGGGACCTGAGAGGGTTTCGAGGTGTATTGTGCAGGGGAGCTCAGCCTCCTCCTGTTTGCAGAATGATTGAGCGGACGCTTGCGTGTTCGCGCGGGCCCCCGGGACACACTCCCGGGCGGCCGGCTGCTCAGCTCTAGTTGACGCAGCTCCCTGGTTGATCCTGCCAGTAGTCATATGCTTGTCTCAAAGATTAAGCCATGCATGTCTCAGTACAAGCCGCATTAAGGTGAAACCGCGAATGGCTCATTAAATCAGTTATGGTTCCTTAGATCGTACCCACGTTACTTGGATAACTGTGGTAATTCTAGAGCTAATACATGCAAACAGAGTCCCGACCAGAGATGGAAGGGACGCTTTTATTAGATCAAAACCAATCGGTCGGCTCGTCCGGTCCGTTTGCCTTGGTGACTCTGAATAACTTTGGGCTGATCGCACGGTCCTCGTACCGGCGACGCATCTTTCAAATGTCTGCCTTATCAACTGTCGATGGTAGGTTCTGCGCCTACCATGGTTGTAACGGGTAACGGGGAATCAGGGTTCGATTCCGGAGAGGGAGCCTGAGAAACGGCTACCACATCCAAGGAAGGCAGCAGGCGCGCAAATTACCCACTCCCGGCACGGGGAGGTAGTGACGAAAAATAACGATACGGGACTCATCCGAGGCCCCGTAATCGGAATGAGTACACTTTAAATCCTTTAACGAGTATCTATTGGAGGGCAAGTCTGGTGCCAGCAGCCGCGGTAATTCCAGCTCCAATAGCGTATATTAAAGTTGTTGCGGTTAAAAAGCTCGTAGTTGGATTTGTGTCCCACGCTGTTGGTTCACCGCCCGTCGGTGTTTAACTGGCATGTATCGTGGGACGTCCTGCCGGTGGGGCGAGCCGAAGGCGTGCGACCGCCCCGTGCGTGCTCGTGCGTCCCGAGGCGGACCCCGTTGAAATCCTACCAGGGTGCTCTTTATTGAGTGTCTCGGTGGGCCGGCACGTTTACTTTGAACAAATTAGAGTGCTTAAAGCAGGCAAGCCCGCCTGAATACTGTGTGCATGGAATAATGGAATAGGACCTCGGTTCTATTTTGTTGGTTTTCGGAACCCGAGGTAATGATTAATAGGGACAGGCGGGGGCATTCGTATTGCGACGTTAGAGGTGAAATTCTTGGATCGTCGCAAGACGAACAGAAGCGAAAGCATTTGCCAAGTATGTTTTCATTAATCAAGAACGAAAGTTAGAGGTTCGAAGGCGATCAGATACCGCCCTAGTTCTAACCATAAACGATGCCAGCCAGCGATCCGCCGCAGTTCCTCCGATGACTCGGCGGGCAGCCTCCGGGAAACCAAAGCTTTTGGGTTCCGGGGGAAGTATGGTTGCAAAGCTGAAACTTAAAGGAATTGACGGAAGGGCACCACCAGGAGTGGAGCCTGCGGCTTAATTTGACTCAACACGGGAAACCTCACCAGGC
>NW_025729210.1:260000-262500 GCF_021461385.2 Schistocerca piceifrons
TATGTTGTACCTTAACCTAACCTATGTTGTACCTTAACCTAACCTATGTTGTACCTTAACCTAACCTATGTTGTACCTTAACCTAACCTATGTTGTGCCTTAACCTAACCTATGTTGTGCCTTAACCTAACCTATGTTGTGCCTTAACCTAACCTATGTTGTGCCTTAACCTAACCTATGTTGTGCCTTAACCTAACCTATGTTGTGCCTTAACCTAACCTATGTTGTGCCTTAACCTAACCTATGTTGTGCCTTAACCTAACCTATGTTGTGCCTTAACCTAACCTATGTTGTGCCTTAACCTAACCCATGTTGTGCCTTAACCTAACCCATGTTGTGCCTTAACCTAACCCATGTTGTGCCTTAACCTAACCCATGTTGTGCCTTAACCTAACCCATGTTGTGCCTTAACCTAACCCATGTTGTGCCTTAACCTAACCCATGTTGTGCCTTAACCTAACCCATGTTGTGCCTTAACCTAACCCATGTTGTGCCTTAACCTAACCCATGTTGTGCCTTAACCTAACCCATGTTGTGCCTTAACCTAACCCATGTTGTGCCTTAACCTAACCCATGTTGTGCCTTAACCTAACCCATGTTGTGCCTTAACCTAACCCATGTTGTGCCTTAACCTAACCTATGTTGTGCCTTAACCTAACCTATGTTGTGCCTTAACCTAACCCATGTTGTGCCTTAACCTAACCCATGTTGTGCCTTAACCTAACCCATGTTGTGCCTTAACCTAACCCATGTTGTGCCTTAACCTAACCCATGTTGTGCCTTAACCTAACCCATGTTGTGCCTTAACCTAACCCATGTTGTGCCTTAACCTAACCCATGTTGTGCCTTAACCTAACCCATGTTGTGCCTTAACCTAACCCATGTTGTGCCTTAACCTAACCCATGTTGTGCCTTAACCTAACCCATGTTGTGCCTTAACCTAACCCATGTTGTGCCTTAACCTAACCCATGTTGTGCCTTAACCTAACCCATGTCGTGCCTTAACCTAACCCACGTCGTGCCTTAACCTAACCCACGTTGTCGCCTAACGTAACCCACGTTGTCGCCTAAACCTGCTCTGTAATTGTTATACGACTCGTTCAATTAGTGTAGTGTTGCCCACCCGCAACCCTCGCAATATAGTTCGCTACTCGCACTCCCCGCTCCCCTGTGTATCGCTTCATGTTAAACACCTTGCAAGTCTTGCTCACTTTCCACATGCTCCTGCTGTACACTGTAATGTGGATGGCAGCAGGACGTACATGCCGCCCCTCCCCACGTCCCCACCTTGCCCCCTGCCTTCGCAAGCTGGTTGGTGAGAACTTTGCATGTTCAATGCCCTCCGCATGCGACGTACTCAGGCTACGTTGTGGTGCGGCCTGTGTCAACTGTCCGCTAATGTCGTACGCGTAAACCACAATCTGTACTGCACATTCGTCCTTATGTACTGAATGATACATCGTGGCACATGTGTGACCGTACAACGACTGCGCCCAAAAACGGCGGACCATACAGTGCAAATATTGTGCACGCAGCTACGTGTCGTCTCCCTATGAGAGCTGGATTGCAGTGTGGTACGCCATAGAGACGTGTGGGAGGAACGGACGCCGTGGATGGCGATCAGCATGAGCTGTCTGTTGATGTATTCGGACCTAGTCGTCTCTCCTCACACACCGTGATGGCATGGTGCACCGCGTTCCATATCTGCGACATGCTACAGAGGCCGGTTGACAGTCGTTCGAGCAATGGACATCGCATACGTACGGGGGCCACCTTCCACGTATTGTCTAGGCGTGCACATTTTGTTGCGTGTATGTGGGCAGACGTAGTGTGGCGTGACACCTGACACAGGCATGCAATAATCGTGGAAGTTGCAAATGGCGATGGACGCCTGCGTTTTCTGGTGAAGTTACGCAAATGAACAAATGGTAACCTGTTGTGGTGCGGTTGTTCTCGCTAGGGGTGAATCGGTGATGGCGACGATAGGTTGAGGTACTAACCGGTTGTTCCAGCGATACCCACCATGCCGACGAAACTGAACGGCATCTGGGTGTGAAGCGATACGCGGCGGTGGCTGGGTGGGACCGTCCCCGGCCGGTGAGGGGGCGCCTCCCGGCGTGCTGGCCGCGCGGTGCGTGGGCGCACGCGCTACAGCCGGCTGGTGGGGGCGGCCAGTGGCAGGCGCGCCGGCCGACGGACGCGGCAGGCGTCGCAGCTGCGCGCCGGCGCACCCTGCGCGCGGCGCCGTGCGGCCAAAGTAGGTCCTCGCGGGCCCGGTGCGAAGCGCGGTGGACATCTTCAGTGTGCTGGTCCGATTGAGGACTGTGTGCGTTGAGGATGCGCTGCCGCCCGGCGCTCGGCGCCGCGACGCCGTCTGCTGCTCGGTCGCCCCAGCGGTTCTCGCTGGTGGTTTGTATCGCAGCTGTGCGGATGTGTTGGCGCGTGCGCTGTGCTGGGAGAGTTCGCTTCGGCACCCAAGTGGGGCTTTTGTCCTTCTGTG
>NW_025729210.1:272500-275000 GCF_021461385.2 Schistocerca piceifrons
TAACCCATGTTGTGCCTTAACCTAACCCATGTTGTGCCTTAACCTAACCCATGTCGTGCCTTAACCTAACCCACGTCGTGCCTTAACCTAACCCACGTTGTCGCCTAACGTAACCCACGTTGTCGCCTAAACCTGCTCTGTAATTGTTATACGACTCGTTCAATTAGTGTAGTGTTGCCCACCCGCAACCCTCGCAATATAGTTCGCTACTCGCACTCCCCGCTCCCCTGTGTATCGCTTCATGTTAAACACCTTGCAAGTCTTGCTCACTTTCCACATGCTCCTGCTGTACACTGTAATGTGGATGGCAGCAGGACGTACATGCCGCCCCTCCCCACGTCCCCACCTTGCCCCCTGCCTTCGCAAGCTGGTTGGTGAGAACTTTGCATGTTCAATGCCCTCCGCATGCGACGTACTCAGGCTACGTTGTGGTGCGGCCTGTGTCAACTGTCCGCTAATGTCGTACGCGTAAACCACAATCTGTACTGCACATTCGTCCTTATGTACTGAATGATACATCGTGGCACATGTGTGACCGTACAACGACTGCGCCCAAAAACGGCGGACCATACAGTGCAAATATTGTGCACGCAGCTACGTGTCGTCTCCCTATGAGAGCTGGATTGCAGTGTGGTACGCCATAGAGACGTGTGGGAGGAACGGACGCCGTGGATGGCGATCAGCATGAGCTGTCTGTTGATGTATTCGGACCTAGTCGTCTCTCCTCACACACCGTGATGGCATGGTGCACCGCGTTCCATATCTGCGACATGCTACAGAGGCCGGTTGACAGTCGTTCGAGCAATGGACATCGCATACGTACGGGGGCCACCTTCCACGTATTGTCTAGGCGTGCACATTTTGTTGCGTGTATGTGGGCAGACGTAGTGTGGCGTGACACCTGACACAGGCATGCAATAATCGTGGAAGTTGCAAATGGCGATGGACGCCTGCGTTTTCTGGTGAAGTTACGCAAATGAACAAATGGTAACCTGTTGTGGTGCGGTTGTTCTCGCTAGGGGTGAATCGGTGATGGCGACGATAGGTTGAGGTACTAACCGGTTGTTCCAGCGATACCCACCATGCCGACGAAACTGAACGGCATCTGGGTGTGAAGCGATACGCGGCGGTGGCTGGGTGGGACCGTCCCCGGCCGGTGAGGGGGCGCCTCCCGGCGTGCTGGCCGCGCGGTGCGTGGGCGCACGCGCTACAGCCGGCTGGTGGGGGCGGCCAGTGGCAGGCGCGCCGGCCGACGGACGCGGCAGGCGTCGCAGCTGCGCGCCGGCGCACCCTGCGCGCGGCGCCGTGCGGCCAAAGTAGGTCCTCGCGGGCCCGGTGCGAAGCGCGGTGGACATCTTCAGTGTGCTGGTCCGATTGAGGACTGTGTGCGTTGAGGATGCGCTGCCGCCCGGCGCTCGGCGCCGCGACGCCGTCTGCTGCTCGGTCGCCCCAGCGGTTCTCGCTGGTGGTTTGTATCGCAGCTGTGCGGATGTGTTGGCGCGTGCGCTGTGCTGGGAGAGTTCGCTTCGGCACCCAAGTGGGGCTTTTGTCCTTCTGTGGCGCTGGCGTTGGAGCTGCCGGTCACCGTAGGTGGCGCGTGTTGTCTCCCGCCGGCAATGCCACGACAGCACGCTCCCGGGCCTCTGTCGGCAGCGGCAAGCTCAGTTGGGAGCACGGGTGGTCGCACCGAAAGCGTCTACTCGCCTAACTCCGGGCGATTGCGCCTCTCTCGAACCCGACCAAGTACTTGGGACGGCGCTGCGCGCCGCCGGGACCTGAGAGGGTTTCGAGGTGTATTGTGCAGGGGAGCTCAGCCTCCTCCTGTTTGCAGAATGATTGAGCGGACGCTTGCGTGTTCGCGCGGGCCCCCGGGACACACTCCCGGGCGGCCGGCTGCTCAGCTCTAGTTGACGCAGCTCCCTGGTTGATCCTGCCAGTAGTCATATGCTTGTCTCAAAGATTAAGCCATGCATGTCTCAGTACAAGCCGCATTAAGGTGAAACCGCGAATGGCTCATTAAATCAGTTATGGTTCCTTAGATCGTACCCACGTTACTTGGATAACTGTGGTAATTCTAGAGCTAATACATGCAAACAGAGTCCCGACCAGAGATGGAAGGGACGCTTTTATTAGATCAAAACCAATCGGTCGGCTCGTCCGGTCCGTTTGCCTTGGTGACTCTGAATAACTTTGGGCTGATCGCACGGTCCTCGTACCGGCGACGCATCTTTCAAATGTCTGCCTTATCAACTGTCGATGGTAGGTTCTGCGCCTACCATGGTTGTAACGGGTAACGGGGAATCAGGGTTCGATTCCGGAGAGGGAGCCTGAGAAACGGCTACCACATCCAAGGAAGGCAGCAGGCGCGCAAATTACCCACTCCCGGCACGGGGAGGTAGTGACGAAAAATAACGATACGGGACTCATCCGAGGCCCCGTAATCGGAATGAGTACACTTTAAATCCTTTAACGAGTATCTATTGGAGGGCAAGTCTGGTGC
>NW_025729210.1:282500-287500 GCF_021461385.2 Schistocerca piceifrons
CAAAAACGTGGGGCAAATATATTACGCGGAAGAGTTATAACAGACCGAGCCCCACTGCATGAGGGGAGTCTTTGTCACTAATGTACACAGATGGAACATTTTGGACTGGAACCAGATTACCCGTACACACGGCGCTGATTAGTAATCAATGCAGAGCCATCAAACTACAGAATATATATACAACTGTCCGTATACATGCTGAAAGAGTCTGCCCACAATGGGAACCACACGTCAGCCAGCCACTCTGATCACGCACCACTCTCTGCTTCTAACGGGCGCACATACAATATGTAAGCACCAGCATGGAACAACATCCAGTGCATCCTCTCCGCCACATTACACAATCCACACTATCACAACCAGACCAGGAGGTCCATGCGGAAAATACAATATCCCACCCTTTCGACATCCACCATTGCGCAGATCAGGCACCAACACCCACACATGTCCTATACAACGGTGCACCCAACATCACAATAGTACCTCCTGTCACAGCGCACAAACAATGACATGAGTCAAAGACACAGGTCTGACACAAGCATAGAATTGGAGCGCCGCCTCTAATAAGCCAAAGGTGCATCCTGACGTGACAAATCTGATCATGTCACAAGCATTCACTTACTATAATCACTATCAACGAACCTGCCGCCCCCGCCCCCCCCTACACCTTTCCTTACAACAACGTGTAACCTAACCTAACCTAACCTATGTTGTACCTTAACCTAACCTATGTTGTACCTTAACCTAACCTATGTTGTACCTTAACCTAACCTATGTTGTACCTTAACCTAACCTATGTTGTGCCTTAACCTAACCTATGTTGTGCCTTAACCTAACCTATGTTGTGCCTTAACCTAACCTATGTTGTGCCTTAACCTAACCTATGTTGTGCCTTAACCTAACCTATGTTGTGCCTTAACCTAACCTATGTTGTGCCTTAACCTAACCTATGTTGTGCCTTAACCTAACCTATGTTGTGCCTTAACCTAACCCATGTTGTGCCTTAACCTAACCCATGTTGTGCCTTAACCTAACCCATGTTGTGCCTTAACCTAACCCATGTTGTGCCTTAACCTAACCCATGTTGTGCCTTAACCTAACCCATGTTGTGCCTTAACCTAACCCATGTTGTGCCTTAACCTAACCCATGTTGTGCCTTAACCTAACCCATGTTGTGCCTTAACCTAACCCATGTTGTGCCTTAACCTAACCCATGTTGTGCCTTAACCTAACCCATGTTGTGCCTTAACCTAACCCATGTTGTGCCTTAACCTAACCCATGTTGTGCCTTAACCTAACCCATGTTGTGCCTTAACCTAACCCATGTTGTGCCTTAACCTAACCTATGTTGTGCCTTAACCTAACCTATGTTGTGCCTTAACCTAACCTATGTTGTGCCTTAACCTAACCCATGTTGTGCCTTAACCTAACCCATGTTGTGCCTTAACCTAACCCATGTTGTGCCTTAACCTAACCCATGTTGTGCCTTAACCTAACCCATGTTGTGCCTTAACCTAACCCATGTTGTGCCTTAACCTAACCCATGTTGTGCCTTAACCTAACCCATGTTGTGCCTTAACCTAACCCATGTTGTGCCTTAACCTAACCCATGTCGTGCCTTAACCTAACCCATGTCGTGCCTTAACCTAACCCATGTCGTGCCTTAACCTAACCCATGTCGTGCCTTAACCTAACCCATGTCGTGCCTTAACCTAACCCACGTCGTGCCTTAACCTAACCCACGTCGTGCCTTAACCTAACCCACGTTGTCGCCTAACGTAACCCACGTTGTCGCCTAAACCTGCTCTGTAATTGTTATACGACTCGTTCAATTAGTGTAGTGTTGCCCACCCGCAACCCTCGCAATATAGTTCGCTACTCGCACTCCCCGCTCCCCTGTGTATCGCTTCATGTTAAACACCTTGCAAGTCTTGCTCACTTTCCACATGCTCCTGCTGTACACTGTAATGTGGATGGCAGCAGGACGTACATGCCGCCCCTCCCCACGTCCCCACCTTGCCCCCTGCCTTCGCAAGCTGGTTGGTGAGAACTTTGCATGTTCAATGCCCTCCGCATGCGACGTACTCAGGCTACGTTGTGGTGCGGCCTGTGTCAACTGTCCGCTAATGTCGTACGCGTAAACCACAATCTGTACTGCACATTCGTCCTTATGTACTGAATGATACATCGTGGCACATGTGTGACCGTACAACGACTGCGCCCAAAAACGGCGGACCATACAGTGCAAATATTGTGCACGCAGCTACGTGTCGTCTCCCTATGAGAGCTGGATTGCAGTGTGGTACGCCATAGAGACGTGTGGGAGGAACGGACGCCGTGGATGGCGATCAGCATGAGCTGTCTGTTGATGTATTCGGACCTAGTCGTCTCTCCTCACACACCGTGATGGCATGGTGCACCGCGTTCCATATCTGCGACATGCTACAGAGGCCGGTTGACAGTCGTTCGAGCAATGGACATCGCATACGTACGGGGGCCACCTTCCACGTATTGTCTAGGCGTGCACATTTTGTTGCGTGTATGTGGGCAGACGTAGTGTGGCGTGACACCTGACACAGGCATGCAATAATCGTGGAAGTTGCAAATGGCGATGGACGCCTGCGTTTTCTGGTGAAGTTACGCAAATGAACAAATGGTAACCTGTTGTGGTGCGGTTGTTCTCGCTAGGGGTGAATCGGTGATGGCGACGATAGGTTGAGGTACTAACCGGTTGTTCCAGCGATACCCACCATGCCGACGAAACTGAACGGCATCTGGGTGTGAAGCGATACGCGGCGGTGGCTGGGTGGGACCGTCCCCGGCCGGTGAGGGGGCGCCTCCCGGCGTGCTGGCCGCGCGGTGCGTGGGCGCACGCGCTACAGCCGGCTGGTGGGGGCGGCCAGTGGCAGGCGCGCCGGCCGACGGACGCGGCAGGCGTCGCAGCTGCGCGCCGGCGCACCCTGCGCGCGGCGCCGTGCGGCCAAAGTAGGTCCTCGCGGGCCCGGTGCGAAGCGCGGTGGACATCTTCAGTGTGCTGGTCCGATTGAGGACTGTGTGCGTTGAGGATGCGCTGCCGCTCGGCGCCGCGACGCCGTCTGCTGCTCGGTCGCCCCAGCGGTTCTCGCTGGTGGTTTGTATCGCAGCTGTGCGGATGTGTTGGCGCGTGCGCTGTGCTGGGAGAGTTCGCTTCGGCACCCAAGTGGGGCTTTTGTCCTTCTGTGGCGCTGGCGTTGGAGCTGCCGGTCACCGTAGGTGGCGCGTGTTGTCTCCCGCCGGCAATGCCACGACAGCACGCTCCCGGGCCTCTGTCGGCAGCGGCAAGCTCAGTTGGGAGCACGGGTGGTCGCACCGAAAGCGTCTACTCGCCTAACTCCGGGCGATTGCGCCTCTCTCGAACCCGACCAAGTACTTGGGACGGCGCTGCGCGCCGCCGGGACCTGAGAGGGTTTCGAGGTGTATTGTGCAGGGGAGCTCAGCCTCCTCCTGTTTGCAGAATGATTGAGCGGACGCTTGCGTGTTCGCGCGGGCCCCCGGGACACACTCCCGGGCGGCCGGCTGCTCAGCTCTAGTTGACGCAGCTCCCTGGTTGATCCTGCCAGTAGTCATATGCTTGTCTCAAAGATTAAGCCATGCATGTCTCAGTACAAGCCGCATTAAGGTGAAACCGCGAATGGCTCATTAAATCAGTTATGGTTCCTTAGATCGTACCCACGTTACTTGGATAACTGTGGTAATTCTAGAGCTAATACATGCAAACAGAGTCCCGACCAGAGATGGAAGGGACGCTTTTATTAGATCAAAACCAATCGGTCGGCTCGTCCGGTCCGTTTGCCTTGGTGACTCTGAATAACTTTGGGCTGATCGCACGGTCCTCGTACCGGCGACGCATCTTTCAAATGTCTGCCTTATCAACTGTCGATGGTAGGTTCTGCGCCTACCATGGTTGTAACGGGTAACGGGGAATCAGGGTTCGATTCCGGAGAGGGAGCCTGAGAAACGGCTACCACATCCAAGGAAGGCAGCAGGCGCGCAAATTACCCACTCCCGGCACGGGGAGGTAGTGACGAAAAATAACGATACGGGACTCATCCGAGGCCCCGTAATCGGAATGAGTACACTTTAAATCCTTTAACGAGTATCTATTGGAGGGCAAGTCTGGTGCCAGCAGCCGCGGTAATTCCAGCTCCAATAGCGTATATTAAAGTTGTTGCAGTTAAAAAGCTCGTAGTTGGATTTGTGTCCCACGCTGTTGGTTCACCGCCCGTCGGTGTTTAACTGGCATGTATCGTGGGACGTCCTGCCGGTGGGGCGAGCCGAAGGCGTGCGACCGCCCCGTGCGTGCTCGTGCGTCCCGAGGCGGACCCCGTTGAAATCCTACCAGGGTGCTCTTTATTGAGTGTCTCGGTGGGCCGGCACGTTTACTTTGAACAAATTAGAGTGCTTAAAGCAGGCAAGCCCGCCTGAATACTGTGTGCATGGAATAATGGAATAGGACCTCGGTTCTATTTTGTTGGTTTTCGGAACCCGAGGTAATGATTAATAGGGACAGGCGGGGGCATTCGTATTGCGACGTTAGAGGTGAAATTCTTGGATCGTCGCAAGACGAACAGAAGCGAAAGCATTTGCCAAGTATGTTTTCATTAATCAAGAACGAAAGTTAGAGGTTCGAAGGCGATCAGATACCGCCCTAGTTCTAACCATAAACGATGCCAGCCAGCGATCCGCCGCAGTTCCTCCGATGACTCGGCGGGCAGCCTCCGGGAAACCAAAGCTTTTGGGTTCCGGGGGAAGTATGGTTGCAAAGCTGAAACTTAAAGGAATTGACGGAAGGGCACCACCAGGAGTGGAGCCTGCGGCTTAATTTGACTCAACACGGGAAACCTCACCAGGCCCGGACACCGGAAGGATTGACAGATTGATAGCTCTTTCTTGATTCGGTGGGTGGTGGTGCATGGCCGTTCTTAGTTGGTGGAGCGATTTGTCTGGTTAATTCCGATAAC
>NW_025729210.1:295000-297500 GCF_021461385.2 Schistocerca piceifrons
TATGTTGTGCCTTAACCTAACCTATGTTGTGCCTTAACCTAACCTATGTTGTGCCTTAACCTAACCTATGTTGTGCCTTAACCTAACCCATGTTGTGCCTTAACCTAACCCATGTTGTGCCTTAACCTAACCCATGTTGTGCCTTAACCTAACCCATGTTGTGCCTTAACCTAACCCATGTTGTGCCTTAACCTAACCCATGTTGTGCCTTAACCTAACCCATGTTGTGCCTTAACCTAACCCATGTTGTGCCTTAACCTAACCCATGTTGTGCCTTAACCTAACCCATGTTGTGCCTTAACCTAACCCATGTTGTGCCTTAACCTAACCCATGTTGTGCCTTAACCTAACCCATGTTGTGCCTTAACCTAACCCATGTTGTGCCTTAACCTAACCCATGTTGTGCCTTAACCTAACCCATGTTGTGCCTTAACCTAACCTATGTTGTGCCTTAACCTAACCTATGTTGTGCCTTAACCTAACCTATGTTGTGCCTTAACCTAACCCATGTTGTGCCTTAACCTAACCCATGTTGTGCCTTAACCTAACCCATGTTGTGCCTTAACCTAACCCATGTTGTGCCTTAACCTAACCCATGTTGTGCCTTAACCTAACCCATGTTGTGCCTTAACCTAACCCATGTTGTGCCTTAACCTAACCCATGTTGTGCCTTAACCTAACCCATGTTGTGCCTTAACCTAACCCATGTTGTGCCTTAACCTAACCCATGTTGTGCCTTAACCTAACCCATGTCGTGCCTTAACCTAACCCATGTCGTGCCTTAACCTAACCCACGTCGTGCCTTAACCTAACCCACGTTGTCGCCTAACGTAACCCACGTTGTCGCCTAAACCTGCTCTGTAATTGTTATACGACTCGTTCAATTAGTGTAGTGTTGCCCACCCGCAACCCTCGCAATATAGTTCGCTACTCGCACTCCCCGCTCCCCTGTGTATCGCTTCATGTTAAACACCTTGCAAGTCTTGCTCACTTTCCACATGCTCCTGCTGTACACTGTAATGTGGATGGCAGCAGGACGTACATGCCGCCCCTCCCCACGTCCCCACCTTGCCCCCTGCCTTCGCAAGCTGGTTGGTGAGAACTTTGCATGTTCAATGCCCTCCGCATGCGACGTACTCAGGCTACGTTGTGGTGCGGCCTGTGTCAACTGTCCGCTAATGTCGTACGCGTAAACCACAATCTGTACTGCACATTCGTCCTTATGTACTGAATGATACATCGTGGCACATGTGTGACCGTACAACGACTGCGCCCAAAAACGGCGGACCATACAGTGCAAATATTGTGCACGCAGCTACGTGTCGTCTCCCTATGAGAGCTGGATTGCAGTGTGGTACGCCATAGAGACGTGTGGGAGGAACGGACGCCGTGGATGGCGATCAGCATGAGCTGTCTGTTGATGTATTCGGACCTAGTCGTCTCTCCTCACACACCGTGATGGCATGGTGCACCGCGTTCCATATCTGCGACATGCTACAGAGGCCGGTTGACAGTCGTTCGAGCAATGGACATCGCATACGTACGGGGGCCACCTTCCACGTATTGTCTAGGCGTGCACATTTTGTTGCGTGTATGTGGGCAGACGTAGTGTGGCGTGACACCTGACACAGGCATGCAATAATCGTGGAAGTTGCAAATGGCGATGGACGCCTGCGTTTTCTGGTGAAGTTACGCAAATGAACAAATGGTAACCTGTTGTGGTGCGGTTGTTCTCGCTAGGGGTGAATCGGTGATGGCGACGATAGGTTGAGGTACTAACCGGTTGTTCCAGCGATACCCACCATGCCGACGAAACTGAACGGCATCTGGGTGTGAAGCGATACGCGGCGGTGGCTGGGTGGGACCGTCCCCGGCCGGTGAGGGGGCGCCTCCCGGCGTGCTGGCCGCGCGGTGCGTGGGCGCACGCGCTACAGCCGGCTGGTGGGGGCGGCCAGTGGCAGGCGCGCCGGCCGACGGACGCGGCAGGCGTCGCAGCTGCGCGCCGGCGCACCCTGCGCGCGGCGCCGTGCGGCCAAAGTAGGTCCTCGCGGGCCCGGTGCGAAGCGCGGTGGACATCTTCAGTGTGCTGGTCCGATTGAGGACTGTGTGCGTTGAGGATGCGCTGCCGCCCGGCGCTCGGCGCCGCGACGCCGTCTGCTGCTCGGTCGCCCCAGCGGTTCTCGCTGGTGGTTTGTATCGCAGCTGTGCGGATGTGTTGGCGCGTGCGCTGTGCTGGGAGAGTTCGCTTCGGCACCCAAGTGGGGCTTTTGTCCTTCTGTGGCGCTGGCGTTGGAGCTGCCGGTCACCGTAGGTGGCGCGTGTTGTCTCCCGCCGGCAATGCCACGACAGCACGCTCCCGGGCCTCTGTCGGCAGCGGCAAGCTCAGTTGGGAGCACGGGTGGTCGCACCGAAAGCGTCTACTCGCCTAACTCCGGGCGATTGCGCCTCTCTCGAACCCGACCAAGTACTTGGGACGGCGCTGCGCGCCGCCGGGACCTGA
>NW_025729210.1:307500-312500 GCF_021461385.2 Schistocerca piceifrons
ACCTGCTCTGTAATTGTTATACGACTCGTTCAATTAGTGTAGTGTTGCCCACCCGCAACCCTCGCAATATAGTTCGCTACTCGCACTCCCCGCTCCCCTGTGTATCGCTTCATGTTAAACACCTTGCAAGTCTTGCTCACTTTCCACATGCTCCTGCTGTACACTGTAATGTGGATGGCAGCAGGACGTACATGCCGCCCCTCCCCACGTCCCCACCTTGCCCCCTGCCTTCGCAAGCTGGTTGGTGAGAACTTTGCATGTTCAATGCCCTCCGCATGCGACGTACTCAGGCTACGTTGTGGTGCGGCCTGTGTCAACTGTCCGCTAATGTCGTACGCGTAAACCACAATCTGTACTGCACATTCGTCCTTATGTACTGAATGATACATCGTGGCACATGTGTGACCGTACAACGACTGCGCCCAAAAACGGCGGACCATACAGTGCAAATATTGTGCACGCAGCTACGTGTCGTCTCCCTATGAGAGCTGGATTGCAGTGTGGTACGCCATAGAGACGTGTGGGAGGAACGGACGCCGTGGATGGCGATCAGCATGAGCTGTCTGTTGATGTATTCGGACCTAGTCGTCTCTCCTCACACACCGTGATGGCATGGTGCACCGCGTTCCATATCTGCGACATGCTACAGAGGCCGGTTGACAGTCGTTCGAGCAATGGACATCGCATACGTACGGGGGCCACCTTCCACGTATTGTCTAGGCGTGCACATTTTGTTGCGTGTATGTGGGCAGACGTAGTGTGGCGTGACACCTGACACAGGCATGCAATAATCGTGGAAGTTGCAAATGGCGATGGACGCCTGCGTTTTCTGGTGAAGTTACGCAAATGAACAAATGGTAACCTGTTGTGGTGCGGTTGTTCTCGCTAGGGGTGAATCGGTGATGGCGACGATAGGTTGAGGTACTAACCGGTTGTTCCAGCGATACCCACCATGCCGACGAAACTGAACGGCATCTGGGTGTGAAGCGATACGCGGCGGTGGCTGGGTGGGACCGTCCCCGGCCGGTGAGGGGGCGCCTCCCGGCGTGCTGGCCGCGCGGTGCGTGGGCGCACGCGCTACAGCCGGCTGGTGGGGGCGGCCAGTGGCAGGCGCGCCGGCCGACGGACGCGGCAGGCGTCGCAGCTGCGCGCCGGCGCACCCTGCGCGCGGCGCCGTGCGGCCAAAGTAGGTCCTCGCGGGCCCGGTGCGAAGCGCGGTGGACATCTTCAGTGTGCTGGTCCGATTGAGGACTGTGTGCGTTGAGGATGCGCTGCCGCCCGGCGCTCGGCGCCGCGACGCCGTCTGCTGCTCGGTCGCCCCAGCGGTTCTCGCTGGTGGTTTGTATCGCAGCTGTGCGGATGTGTTGGCGCGTGCGCTGTGCTGGGAGAGTTCGCTTCGGCACCCAAGTGGGGCTTTTGTCCTTCTGTGGCGCTGGCGTTGGAGCTGCCGGTCACCGTAGGTGGCGCGTGTTGTCTCCCGCCGGCAATGCCACGACAGCACGCTCCCGGGCCTCTGTCGGCAGCGGCAAGCTCAGTTGGGAGCACGGGTGGTCGCACCGAAAGCGTCTACTCGCCTAACTCCGGGCGATTGCGCCTCTCTCGAACCCGACCAAGTACTTGGGACGGCGCTGCGCGCCGCCGGGACCTGAGAGGGTTTCGAGGTGTATTGTGCAGGGGAGCTCAGCCTCCTCCTGTTTGCAGAATGATTGAGCGGACGCTTGCGTGTTCGCGCGGGCCCCCGGGACACACTCCCGGGCGGCCGGCTGCTCAGCTCTAGTTGACGCAGCTCCCTGGTTGATCCTGCCAGTAGTCATATGCTTGTCTCAAAGATTAAGCCATGCATGTCTCAGTACAAGCCGCATTAAGGTGAAACCGCGAATGGCTCATTAAATCAGTTATGGTTCCTTAGATCGTACCCACGTTACTTGGATAACTGTGGTAATTCTAGAGCTAATACATGCAAACAGAGTCCCGACCAGAGATGGAAGGGACGCTTTTATTAGATCAAAACCAATCGGTCGGCTCGTCCGGTCCGTTTGCCTTGGTGACTCTGAATAACTTTGGGCTGATCGCACGGTCCTCGTACCGGCGACGCATCTTTCAAATGTCTGCCTTATCAACTGTCGATGGTAGGTTCTGCGCCTACCATGGTTGTAACGGGTAACGGGGAATCAGGGTTCGATTCCGGAGAGGGAGCCTGAGAAACGGCTACCACATCCAAGGAAGGCAGCAGGCGCGCAAATTACCCACTCCCGGCACGGGGAGGTAGTGACGAAAAATAACGATACGGGACTCATCCGAGGCCCCGTAATCGGAATGAGTACACTTTAAATCCTTTAACGAGTATCTATTGGAGGGCAAGTCTGGTGCCAGCAGCCGCGGTAATTCCAGCTCCAATAGCGTATATTAAAGTTGTTGCGGTTAAAAAGCTCGTAGTTGGATTTGTGTCCCACGCTGTTGGTTCACCGCCCGTCGGTGTTTAACTGGCATGTATCGTGGGACGTCCTGCCGGTGGGGCGAGCCGAAGGCGTGCGACCGCCCCGTGCGTGCTCGTGCGTCCCGAGGCGGACCCCGTTGAAATCCTACCAGGGTGCTCTTTATTGAGTGTCTCGGTGGGCCGGCACGTTTACTTTGAACAAATTAGAGTGCTTAAAGCAGGCAAGCCCGCCTGAATACTGTGTGCATGGAATAATGGAATAGGACCTCGGTTCTATTTTGTTGGTTTTCGGAACCCGAGGTAATGATTAATAGGGACAGGCGGGGGCATTCGTATTGCGACGTTAGAGGTGAAATTCTTGGATCGTCGCAAGACGAACAGAAGCGAAAGCATTTGCCAAGTATGTTTTCATTAATCAAGAACGAAAGTTAGAGGTTCGAAGGCGATCAGATACCGCCCTAGTTCTAACCATAAACGATGCCAGCCAGCGATCCGCCGCAGTTCCTCCGATGACTCGGCGGGCAGCCTCCGGGAAACCAAAGCTTTTGGGTTCCGGGGGAAGTATGGTTGCAAAGCTGAAACTTAAAGGAATTGACGGAAGGGCACCACCAGGAGTGGAGCCTGCGGCTTAATTTGACTCAACACGGGAAACCTCACCAGGCCCGGACACCGGAAGGATTGACAGATTGATAGCTCTTTCTTGATTCGGTGGGTGGTGGTGCATGGCCGTTCTTAGTTGGTGGAGCGATTTGTCTGGTTAATTCCGATAACGAACGAGACTCTAGCCTGCTAACTAGTCGCGTGACATCCTTCGTGCTGTCAGCGATTACTTTTCTTCTTAGAGGGACAGGCGGCTTCTAGCCGCACGAGATTGAGCAATAACAGGTCTGTGATGCCCTTAGATGTTCTGGGCCGCACGCGCGCTACACTGAAGGAATCAGCGTGTCTTCCTAGGCCGAAAGGTCGGGGTAACCCGCTGAACCTCCTTCGTGCTAGGGATTGGGGCTTGCAATTGTTCCCCATGAACGAGGAATTCCCAGTAAGCGCGAGTCATAAGCTCGCGTTGATTACGTCCCTGCCCTTTGTACACACCGCCCGTCGCTACTACCGATTGAATGATTTAGTGAGGTCTTCGGACTGGTACGCGGCATTGACTCTGTCGTTGCCGATGCTACCGGAAAGATGACCAAACTTGATCATTTAGAGGAAGTAAAAGTCGTAACAAGGTTTCCGTAGGTGAACCTGCGGAAGGATCATTACCGACTAGACTGCATGTCTTTCGATGTGCGTGTCGTGTCGCGCAACACGCTACCTGTACGGCTCGCCGTAGCCGTGCGCCGCGTGCGGAACCACGCGTGCCTCTCAAAACTAGCGGCAATGTTGTGTGGTACGAGCGCTGAAGCGCTGGAGCGGCTGGCCTGCGGCACCTGGCGCCTGGCGCCGGTTTTGAATGACTTTCGCCCGAGTGCCTGTCCGCTCCGGTGTGGAGCCGTACGACGCCCGTCGGCCGTGAGGCCGTTGGACACAGAACGCTGGAACAGGGGCCGCCACACGCCTCACTCCCGCCTATGCGACCGTCTCGAAAGAGACGGCGGAAACTGAGAAAAGATCACCCAGGACGGTGGATCACTCGGCTCGTGGGTCGATGAAGAACGCAGCAAATTGCGCGTCGACATGTGAACTGCAGGACACATGAACATCGACGTTTCGAACGCACATTGCGGTCCATGGATTCCGTTCCCGGGCCACGTCTGGCTGAGGGTCGGCTACGTATACTGAAGCGCGCGGCGTTTGCCCCGCTTCGCAGACCTGGGAGTGTCGCGGCCGCCTGTGGGGCCGGCCGCGTCTCCTCAAACGTGCGATGCGCGCCCGTCGCCTGGCGGTTCGCATACCGGTACTTTCTCGGTAGCGTGCACAGCCGGCTGGCGGTGTGGCGTGCGACACCTCGTACAACGACCTCAGAGCAGGCGAGACTACCCGCTGAATTTAAGCATATTACTAAGCGGAGGAAAAGAAACTAACAAGGATTCCCCCAGTAGCGGCGAGCGAACAGGGAAGAGTCCAGCACCGAACCCCGCAGGCTGCCGCCTGTCGTGGCATGTGGTGTTTGGGAGGGTCCACTACCCCGACGCCTCGCGCCGAGCCCAAGTCCAACTTGAATGAGGCCACGGCCCGTAGAGGGTGCCAGGCCCGTAGCGGCCGGTGCGAGCGTCGGCGGGACCTCTCCTTCGAGTCGGGTTGCTTGAGAGTGCAGCTCCAAGTGGGTGGTAAACTCCATCTGAGACTAAATATGACCACGAGACCGATAGCGAACAAGTACCGTGAGGGAAAGTTGAAAAGAACTTTGAAGAGAGAGTTCAAAAGTACGTGAAACCGTTCTGGGGTAAACGTGAGAAGTCCGAAAGGTCGAACGGGTGAGATTCACGCCCATCCGGCCACTGGCCTCCGCCCTCGGCAGATGGGGCCGGCCGCCCGCGCGGAGCAATCTGCGGCGGGGTCGTGTCCGGTTGCCTTTCCACTCGCCGCGGGGTGGGGCCGTTCCGGTGTGCGGTGGGCCGCACTT
>NW_025729210.1:317500-319711 GCF_021461385.2 Schistocerca piceifrons
CACGGCGCTGATTAGTAATCAATGCAGAGCCATCAAACTACAGAATATATATACAACTGTCCGTATACATGCTGAAAGAGTCTGCCCACAATGGGAACCACACGTCAGCCAGCCACTCTGATCACGCACCACTCTCTGCTTCTAACGGGCGCACATACAATATGTAAGCACCAGCATGGAACAACATCCAGTGCATCCTCTCCGCCACATTACACAATCCACACTATCACAACCAGACCAGGAGGTCCATGCGGAAAATACAATATCCCACCCTTTCGACATCCACCATTGCGCAGATCAGGCACCAACACCCACACATGTCCTATACAACGGTGCACCCAACATCACAATAGTACCTCCTGTCACAGCGCACAAACAATGACATGAGTCAAAGACACAGGTCTGACACAAGCATAGAATTGGAGCGCCGCCTCTAATAAGCCAAAGGTGCATCCTGACGTGACAAATCTGATCATGTCACAAGCATTCACTTACTATAATCACTATCAACGAACCTGCCGCCCCCGCCCCCCCCTACACCTTTCCTTACAACAACGTGTAACCTAACCTAACCTAACCTATGTTGTACCTTAACCTAACCTATGTTGTACCTTAACCTAACCTATGTTGTACCTTAACCTAACCTATGTTGTGCCTTAACCTAACCTATGTTGTGCCTTAACCTAACCTATGTTGTGCCTTAACCTAACCTATGTTGTGCCTTAACCTAACCTATGTTGTGCCTTAACCTAACCTATGTTGTGCCTTAACCCTAACCTATGTTGTGCCTTAACCTAACCTATGTTGTGCCTTAACCTAACCTATGTTGTGCCTTAACCTAACCCATGTTGTGCCTTAACCTAACCCATGTTGTGCCTTAACCTAACCCATGTTGTGCCTTAACCTAACCTATGTTGTGCCTTAACCTAACCTATGTTGTGCCTTAACCTAACCCATGTTGTGCCTTAACCTAACCCATGTTGTGCCTTAACCTAACCCATGTTGTGCCTTAACCTAACCCATGTTGTGCCTTAACCTAACCCATGTTGTGCCTTAACCTAACCCATGTTGTGCCTTAACCTAACCCATGTTGTGCCTTAACCTAACCCATGTTGTGCCTTAACCTAACCCATGTTGTGCCTTAACCTAACCCATGTTGTGCCTTAACCTAACCCATGTTGTGCCTTAACCTAACCCATGTTGTGCCTTAACCTAACCCATGTTGTGCCTTAACCTAACCCATGTTGTGCCTTAACCTAACCCATGTTGTGCCTTAACCTAACCCATGTTGTGCCTTAACCTAACCCATGTTGTGCCTTAACCTAACCCATGTTGTGCCTTAACCTAACCCATGTTGTGCCTTAACCTAACCCATGTTGTGCCTTAACCTAACCCATGTCGTGCCTTAACCTAACCCATGTCGTGCCTTAACCTAACCCATGTCGTGCCTTAACCTAACCCATGTCGTGCCTTAACCTAACCCATGTCGTGCCTTAACCTAACCCATGTCGTGCCTTAACCTAACCCACGTCGTGCCTTAACCTAACCCACGTCGTGCCTTAACCTAACCCACGTTGTCGCCTAACGTAACCCACGTTGTCGCCTAAACCTGCTCTGTAATTGTTATACGACTCGTTCAATTAGTGTAGTGTTGCCCACCCGCAACCCTCGCAATATAGTTCGCTACTCGCACTCCCCGCTCCCCTGTGTATCGCTTCATGTTAAACACCTTGCAAGTCTTGCTCACTTTCCACATGCTCCTGCTGTACACTGTAATGTGGATGGCAGCAGGACGTACATGCCGCCCCTCCCCACGTCCCCACCTTGCCCCCTGCCTTCGCAAGCTGGTTGGTGAGAACTTTGCATGTTCAATGCCCTCCGCATGCGACGTACTCAGGCTACGTTGTGGTGCGGCCTGTGTCAACTGTCCGCTAATGTCGTACGCGTAAACCACAATCTGTACTGCACATTCGTCCTTATGTACTGAATGATACATCGTGGCACATGTGTGACCGTACAACGACTGCGCCCAAAAACGGCGGACCATACAGTGCAAATATTGTGCACGCAGCTACGTGTCGTCTCCCTATGAGAGCTGGATTGCAGTGTGGTACGCCATAGAGACGTGTGGGAGGAACGGACGCCGTGGATGGCGATCAGCATGAGCTGTCTGTTGATGTATTCGGACCTAGTCGTCTCTCCTCACACACC
>NW_025729211.1:0-2500 GCF_021461385.2 Schistocerca piceifrons
ACCTAACCCATGTTGTGCCTTAACCTAACCCATGTCGTGCCTTAACCTAACCCATGTCGTGCCTTAACCTAACCCATGTCGTGCCTTAACCTAACCCATGTCGTGCCTTAACCTAACCCACGTCGTGCCTTAACCTAACCCACGTCGTGCCTTAACCTAACCCACGTTGTCGCCTAACGTAACCCACGTTGTCGCCTAAACCTGCTCTGTAATTGTTATACGACTCGTTCAATTAGTGTAGTGTTGCCCACCCGCAACCCTCGCAATATAGTTCGCTACTCGCACTCCCCGCTCCCCTGTGTATCGCTTCATGTTAAACACCTTGCAAGTCTTGCTCACTTTCCACATGCTCCTGCTGTACACTGTAATGTGGATGGCAGCAGGACGTACATGCCGCCCCTCCCCACGTCCCCACCTTGCCCCCTGCCTTCGCAAGCTGGTTGGTGAGAACTTTGCATGTTCAATGCCCTCCGCATGCGACGTACTCAGGCTACGTTGTGGTGCGGCCTGTGTCAACTGTCCGCTAATGTCGTACGCGTAAACCACAATCTGTACTGCACATTCGTCCTTATGTACTGAATGATACATCGTGGCACATGTGTGACCGTACAACGACTGCGCCCAAAAACGGCGGACCATACAGTGCAAATATTGTGCACGCAGCTTACGTGTCGTCTCCCTATGAGAGCTGGATTGCAGTGTGGTACGCCATAGAGACGTGTGGGAGGAACGGACGCCGTGGATGGCGATCAGCATGAGCTGTCTGTTGATGTATTCGGACCTAGTCGTCTCTCCTCACACACCGTGATGGCATGGTGCACCGCGTTCCATATCTGCGACATGCTACAGAGGCCGGTTGACAGTCGTTCGAGCAATGGACATCGCATACGTACGGGGGCCACCTTCCACGTATTGTCTAGGCGTGCACATTTTGTTGCGTGTATGTGGGCAGACGTAGTGTGGCGTGACACCTGACACAGGCATGCAATAATCGTGGAAGTTGCAAATGGCGATGGACGCCTGCGTTTTCTGGTGAAGTTACGCAAATGAACAAATGGTAACCTGTTGTGGTGCGGTTGTTCTCGCTAGGGGTGAATCGGTGATGGCGACGATAGGTTGAGGTACTAACCGGTTGTTCCAGCGATACCCACCATGCCGACGAAACTGAACGGCATCTGGGTGTGAAGCGATACGCGGCGGTGGCTGGGTGGGACCGTCCCCGGCCGGTGAGGGGGCGCCTCCCGGCGTGCTGGCCGCGCGGTGCGTGGGCGCACGCGCTACAGCCGGCTGGTGGGGGCGGCCAGTGGCAGGCGCGCCGGCCGACGGACGCGGCAGGCGTCGCAGCTGCGCGCCGGCGCACCCTGCGCGCGGCGCCGTGCGGCCAAAGTAGGTCCTCGCGGGCCCGGTGCGAAGCGCGGTGGACATCTTCAGTGTGCTGGTCCGATTGAGGACTGTGTGCGTTGAGGATGCGCTGCCGCCCGGCGCTCGGCGCCGCGACCGCCGTCTGCTGCTCGGTCGCCCCAGCGGTTCTCGCTGGTGGTTTGTATCGCAGCTGTGCGGATGTGTTGGCGCGTGCGCTGTGCTGGGAGAGTTCGCTTCGGCACCCAAGTGGGGCTTTTGTCCTTCTGTGGCGCTGGCGTTGGAGCTGCCGGTCACCGTAGGTGGCGCGTGTTGTCTCCCGCCGGCAATGCCACGACAGCACGCTCCCGGGCCTCTGTCGGCAGCGGCAAGCTCAGTTGGGAGCACGGGTGGTCGCACCGAAAGCGTCTACTCGCCTAACTCCGGGCGATTGCGCCTCTCTCGAACCCGACCAAGTACTTGGGACGGCGCTGCGCGCCGCCGGGACCTGAGAGGGTTTCGAGGTGTATTGTGCAGGGGAGCTCAGCCTCCTCCTGTTTGCAGAATGATTGAGCGGACGCTTGCGTGTTCGCGCGGGCCCCCGGGACACACTCCCGGGCGGCCGGCTGCTCAGCTCTAGTTGACGCAGCTCCCTGGTTGATCCTGCCAGTAGTCATATGCTTGTCTCAAAGATTAAGCCATGCATGTCTCAGTACAAGCCGCATTAAGGTGAAACCGCGAATGGCTCATTAAATCAGTTATGGTTCCTTAGATCGTACCCACGTTACTTGGATAACTGTGGTAATTCTAGAGCTAATACATGCAAACAGAGTCCCGACCAGAGATGGAAGGGACGCTTTTATTAGATCAAAACCAATCGGTCGGCTCGTCCGGTCCGTTTGCCTTGGTGACTCTGAATAACTTTGGGCTGATCGCACGGTCCTCGTACCGGCGACGCATCTTTCAAATGTCTGCCTTATCAACTGTCGATGGTAGGTTCTGCGCCTACCATGGTTGTAACGGGTAACGGGGAATCAGGGTTCGATTCCGGAGAGGGAGCCTGAGAAACGGCTACCACATCCAAGGAAGGGCAGCAGGCGCGCAAATTACCCACTCCCGGCACGGGGAGGTAGTGACGAAAAATAACGATACGGGACTCATC
>NW_025729211.1:10000-15000 GCF_021461385.2 Schistocerca piceifrons
CACTGTACGGCGTCCGATACCGAGCCATCAGCATGTCGGTCCCCATGCGCGTTGCACTCGCACTCGCAGTCGCAAAAACGTGGGGCAAATATATTACGCGGAAGAGTTATAACAGACCGAGCCCCACTGCATGAGGGGAGTCTTTGTCACTAATGTACACAGATGGAACATTTTGGACTGGAACCAGATTACCCGTACACACGGCGCTGATTAGTAATCAATGCAGAGCCATCAAACTACAGAATATATATACAACTGTCCGTATACATGCTGAAAGAGTCTGCCCACAATGGGAACCACACGTCAGCCAGCCACTCTGATCACGCACCACTCTCTGCTTCTAACGGGCGCACATACAATATGTAAGCACCAGCATGGAACAACATCCAGTGCATCCTCTCCGCCACATTACACAATCCACACTATCACAACCAGACCAGGAGGTCCATGCGGAAAATACAATATCCCACCCTTTCGACATCCACCATTGCGCAGATCAGGCACCAACACCCACACATGTCCTATACAACGGTGCACCCAACATCACAATAGTACCTCCTGTCACAGCGCACAAACAATGACATGAGTCAAAGACACAGGTCTGACACAAGCATAGAATTGGAGCGCCGCCTCTAATAAGCCAAAGGTGCATCCTGACGTGACAAATCTGATCATGTCACAAGCATTCACTTACTATAATCACTATCAACGAACCTGCCGCCCCCGCCCCCCCCTACACCTTTCCTTACCACAACGTGTAACCTAACCTAACCTAACCTATGTTGTACCTTAACCTAACCTATGTTGTACCTTAACCTAACCTATGTTGTGCCTTAACCTAACCTATGTTGTGCCTTAACCTAACCTATGTTGTGCCTTAACCTAACCTATGTTGTGCCTTAACCTAACCTATGTTGTGCCTTAACCTAACCTATGTTGTGCCTTAACCTAACCTATGTTGTGCCTTAACCTAACCTATGTTGTGCCTTAACCTAACCTATGTTGTGCCTTAACCTAACCCATGTTGTGCCTTAACCTAACCCATGTTGTGCCTTAACCTAACCCATGTTGTGCCTTAACCTAACCCATGTTGTGCCTTAACCTAACCCATGTTGTGCCTTAACCTAACCCATGTTGTGCCTTAACCTAACCCATGTTGTGCCTTAACCTAACCCATGTTGTGCCTTAACCTAACCCATGTTGTGCCTTAACCTAACCCATGTTGTGCCTTAACCTAACCCATGTTGTGCCTTAACCTAACCCATGTTGTGCCTTAACCTAACCCATGTTGTGCCTTAACCTAACCCATGTTGTGCCTTAACCTAACCCATGTTGTGCCTTAACCTAACCCATGTTGTGCCTTAACCTAACCTATGTTGTGCCTTAACCTAACCTATGTTGTGCCTTAACCTAACCCATGTTGTGCCTTAACCTAACCCATGTTGTGCCTTAACCTAACCCATGTTGTGCCTTAACCTAACCCATGTTGTGCCTTAACCTAACCCATGTTGTGCCTTAACCTAACCCATGTTGTGCCTTAACCTAACCCATGTTGTGCCTTAACCTAACCCATGTTGTGCCTTAACCTAACCCATGTTGTGCCTTAACCTAACCCATGTTGTGCCTTAACCTAACCCATGTTGTGCCTTAACCTAACCCATGTTGTGCCTTAACCTAACCCATGTTGTGCCTTAACCTAACCCATGTCGTGCCTTAACCTAACCCATGTCGTGCCTTAACCTAACCCACGTCGTGCCTTAACCTAACCCACGTTGTCGCCTAACGTAACCCACGTTGTCGCCTAAACCTGCTCTGTAATTGTTATACGACTCGTTCAATTAGTGTAGTGTTGCCCACCCGCAACCCTCGCAATATAGTTCGCTACTCGCACTCCCCGCTCCCCTGTGTATCGCTTCATGTTAAACACCTTGCAAGTCTTGCTCACTTTCCACATGCTCCTGCTGTACACTGTAATGTGGATGGCAGCAGGACGTACATGCCGCCCCTCCCCACGTCCCCACCTTGCCCCCTGCCTTCGCAAGCTGGTTGGTGAGAACTTTGCATGTTCAATGCCCTCCGCATGCGACGTACTCAGGCTACGTTGTGGTGCGGCCTGTGTCAACTGTCCGCTAATGTCGTACGCGTAAACCACAATCTGTACTGCACATTCGTCCTTATGTACTGAATGATACATCGTGGCACATGTGTGACCGTACAACGACTGCGCCCAAAAACGGCGGACCATACAGTGCAAATATTGTGCACGCAGCTACGTGTCGTCTCCCTATGAGAGCTGGATTGCAGTGTGGTACGCCATAGAGACGTGTGGGAGGAACGGACGCCGTGGATGGCGATCAGCATGAGCTGTCTGTTGATGTATTCGGACCTAGTCGTCTCTCCTCACACACCGTGATGGCATGGTGCACCGCGTTCCATATCTGCGACATGCTACAGAGGCCGGTTGACAGTCGTTCGAGCAATGGACATCGCATACGTACGGGGGCCACCTTCCACGTATTGTCTAGGCGTGCACATTTTGTTGCGTGTATGTGGGCAGACGTAGTGTGGCGTGACACCTGACACAGGCATGCAATAATCGTGGAAGTTGCAAATGGCGATGGACGCCTGCGTTTTCTGGTGAAGTTACGCAAATGAACAAATGGTAACCTGTTGTGGTGCGGTTGTTCTCGCTAGGGGTGAATCGGTGATGGCGACGATAGGTTGAGGTACTAACCGGTTGTTCCAGCGATACCCACCATGCCGACGAAACTGAACGGCATCTGGGTGTGAAGCGATACGCGGCGGTGGCTGGGTGGGACCGTCCCCGGCCGGTGAGGGGGCGCCTCCCGGCGTGCTGGCCGCGCGGTGCGTGGGCGCACGCGCTACAGCCGGCTGGTGGGGGCGGCCAGTGGCAGGCGCGCCGGCCGACGGACGCGGCAGGCGTCGCAGCTGCGCGCCGGCGCACCCTGCGCGCGGCGCCGTGCGGCCAAAGTAGGTCCTCGCGGGCCCGGTGCGAAGCGCGGTGGACATCTTCAGTGTGCTGGTCCGATTGAGGACTGTGTGCGTTGAGGATGCGCTGCCGCCCGGCGCTCGGCGCCGCGACGCCGTCTGCTGCTCGGTCGCCCCAGCGGTTCTCGCTGGTGGTTTGTATCGCAGCTGTGCGGATGTGTTGGCGCGTGCGCTGTGCTGGGAGAGTTCGCTTCGGCACCCAAGTGGGGCTTTTGTCCTTCTGTGGCGCTGGCGTTGGAGCTGCCGGTCACCGTAGGTGGCGCGTGTTGTCTCCCGCCGGCAATGCCACGACAGCACGCTCCCGGGCCTCTGTCGGCAGCGGCAAGCTCAGTTGGGAGCACGGGTGGTCGCACCGAAAGCGTCTACTCGCCTAACTCCGGGCGATTGCGCCTCTCTCGAACCCGACCAAGTACTTGGGACGGCGCTGCGCGCCGCCGGGACCTGAGAGGGTTTCGAGGTGTATTGTGCAGGGGAGCTCAGCCTCCTCCTGTTTGCAGAATGATTGAGCGGACGCTTGCGTGTTCGCGCGGGCCCCCGGGACACACTCCCGGGCGGCCGGCTGCTCAGCTCTAGTTGACGCAGCTCCCTGGTTGATCCTGCCAGTAGTCATATGCTTGTCTCAAAGATTAAGCCATGCATGTCTCAGTACAAGCCGCATTAAGGTGAAACCGCGAATGGCTCATTAAATCAGTTATGGTTCCTTAGATCGTACCCACGTTACTTGGATAACTGTGGTAATTCTAGAGCTAATACATGCAAACAGAGTCCCGACCAGAGATGGAAGGGACGCTTTTATTAGATCAAAACCAATCGGTCGGCTCGTCCGGTCCGTTTGCCTTGGTGACTCTGAATAACTTTGGGCTGATCGCACGGTCCTCGTACCGGCGACGCATCTTTCAAATGTCTGCCTTATCAACTGTCGATGGTAGGTTCTGCGCCTACCATGGTTGTAACGGGTAACGGGGAATCAGGGTTCGATTCCGGAGAGGGAGCCTGAGAAACGGCTACCACATCCAAGGAAGGCAGCAGGCGCGCAAATTACCCACTCCCGGCACGGGGAGGTAGTGACGAAAAATAACGATACGGGACTCATCCGAGGCCCCGTAATCGGAATGAGTACACTTTAAATCCTTTAACGAGTATCTATTGGAGGGCAAGTCTGGTGCCAGCAGCCGCGGTAATTCCAGCTCCAATAGCGTATATTAAAGTTGTTGCGGTTAAAAAGCTCGTAGTTGGATTTGTGTCCCACGCTGTTGGTTCACCGCCCGTCGGTGTTTAACTGGCATGTATCGTGGGACGTCCTGCCGGTGGGGCGAGCCGAAGGCGTGCGACCGCCCCGTGCGTGCTCGTGCGTCCCGAGGCGGACCCCGTTGAAATCCTACCAGGGTGCTCTTTATTGAGTGTCTCGGTGGGCCGGCACGTTTACTTTGAACAAATTAGAGTGCTTAAAGCAGGCAAGCCCGCCTGAATACTGTGTGCATGGAATAATGGAATAGGACCTCGGTTCTATTTTGTTGGTTTTCGGAACCCGAGGTAATGATTAATAGGGACAGGCGGGGGCATTCGTATTGCGACGTTAGAGGTGAAATTCTTGGATCGTCGCAAGACGAACAGAAGCGAAAGCATTTGCCAAGTATGTTTTCATTAATCAAGAACGAAAGTTAGAGGTTCGAAGGCGATCAGATACCGCCCTAGTTCTAACCATAAACGATGCCAGCCAGCGATCCGCCGCAGTTCCTCCGATGACTCGGCGGGCAGCCTCCGGGAAACCAAAGCTTTTGGGTTCCGGGGGAAGTATGGTTGCAAAGCTGAAACTTAAAGGAATTGACGGAAGGGCACCACCAGGAGTGGAGCCTGCGGCTTAATTTGACTCAACACGGGAAACCTCACCAGGCCCGGACACCGGAAGGATTGACAGATTGATAGCTCTTTCTTGATTCGGTGGGTGGTGGTGCATGGCCGTTCTTAGTTGGTGGAGCGATTTGTCTGGT
>NW_025729211.1:22500-25000 GCF_021461385.2 Schistocerca piceifrons
CCTTAACCTAACCTATGTTGTGCCTTAACCTAACCTATGTTGTGCCTTAACCTAACCTATGTTGTGCCTTAACCTAACCTATGTTGTGCCTTAACCTAACCTATGTTGTGCCTTCACCTAACCTATGTTGTGCCTTAACCTAACCTATGTTGTGCCTTAACCTAACCTATGTTGTGCCTTAACCTAACCCATGTTGTGCCTTAACCTAACCCATGTTGTGCCTTAACCTAACCCATGTTGTGCCTTAACCTAACCCATGTTGTGCCTTAACCTAACCCATGTTGTGCCTTAACCTAACCCATGTTGTGCCTTAACCTAACCCATGTTGTGCCTTAACCTAACCCATGTTGTGCCTTAACCTAACCCATGTTGTGCCTTAACCTAACCCATGTTGTGCCTTAACCTAACCCATGTTGTGCCTTAACCTAACCCATGTTGTGCCTTAACCTAACCCATGTTGTGCCTTAACCTAACCCATGTTGTGCCTTAACCTAACCTATGTTGTGCCTTAACCTAACCTATGTTGTGCCTTAACCTAACCTATGTTGTGCCTTAACCTAACCCATGTTGTGCCTTAACCTAACCCATGTTGTGCCTTAACCTAACCCATGTTGTGCCTTAACCTAACCCATGTTGTGCCTTAACCTAACCCATGTTGTGCCTTAACCTAACCCATGTCGTGCCTTAACCTAACCCATGTCGTGCCTTAACCTAACCCACGTCGTGTCTTAACCTAACCCACGTCGTGCCTTAACCTAACCCACGTCGTGCCTTAACCTAACCCACGTCGTGCCTTAACCTAACCCACGTCGTGCCTTAACCTAACCCACGTCGTGCCTTAACCTAACCCACGTTGTCGCCTAACGTAACCCACGTTGTCGCCTAAACCTGCTCTGTAATTGTTATACGACTCGTTCAATTAGTGTAGTGTTGCCCACCCGCAACCCTCGCAATATAGTTCGCTACTCGCACTCCCCGCTCCCCTGTGTATCGCTTCATGTTAAACACCTTGCAAGTCTTGCTCACTTTCCACATGCTCCTGCTGTACACTGTAATGTGGATGGCAGCAGGACGTACATGCCGCCCCTCCCCACGTCCCCACCTTGCCCCCTGCCTTCGCAAGCTGGTTGGTGAGAACTTTGCATGTTCAATGCCCTCCGCATGCGACGTACTCAGGCTACGTTGTGGTGCGGCCTGTGTCAACTGTCCGCTAATGTCGTACGCGTAAACCACAATCTGTACTGCACATTCGTCCTTATGTACTGAATGATACATCGTGGCACATGTGTGACCGTACAACGACTGCGCCCAAAAACGGCGGACCATACAGTGCAAATATTGTGCACGCAGCTACGTGTCGTCTCCCTATGAGAGCTGGATTGCAGTGTGGTACGCCATAGAGACGTGTGGGAGGAACGGACGCCGTGGATGGCGATCAGCATGAGCTGTCTGTTGATGTATTCGGACCTAGTCGTCTCTCCTCACACACCGTGATGGCATGGTGCACCGCGTTCCATATCTGCGACATGCTACAGAGGCCGGTTGACAGTCGTTCGAGCAATGGACATCGCATACGTACGGGGGCCACCTTCCACGTATTGTCTAGGCGTGCACATTTTGTTGCGTGTATGTGGGCAGACGTAGTGTGGCGTGACACCTGACACAGGCATGCAATAATCGTGGAAGTTGCAAATGGCGATGGACGCCTGCGTTTTCTGGTGAAGTTACGCAAATGAACAAATGGTAACCTGTTGTGGTGCGGTTGTTCTCGCTAGGGGTGAATCGGTGATGGCGACGATAGGTTGAGGTACTAACCGGTTGTTCCAGCGATACCCACCATGCCGACGAAACTGAACGGCATCTGGGTGTGAAGCGATACGCGGCGGTGGCTGGGTGGGACCGTCCCCGGCCGGTGAGGGGGCGCCTCCCGGCGTGCTGGCCGCGCGGTGCGTGGGCGCACGCGCTACAGCCGGCTGGTGGGGGCGGCCAGTGGCAGGCGCGCCGGCCGACGGACGCGGCAGGCGTCGCAGCTGCGCGCCGGCGCACCCTGCGCGCGGCGCCGTGCGGCCAAAGTAGGTCCTCGCGGGCCCGGTGCGAAGCGCGGTGGACATCTTCAGTGTGCTGGTCCGATTGAGGACTGTGTGCGTTGAGGATGCGCTGCCGCCCGGCGCTCGGCGCCGCGACGCCGTCTGCTGCTCGGTCGCCCCAGCGGTTCTCGCTGGTGGTTTGTATCGCAGCTGTGCGGATGTGTTGGCGCGTGCGCTGTGCTGGGAGAGTTCGCTTCGGCACCCAAGTGGGGCTTTTGTCCTTCTGTGGCGCTGGCGTTGGAGCTGCCGGTCACCGTAGGTGGCGCGTGTTGTCTCCCGCCGGCAATGCCACGACAGCACGCTCCCGGGCCTCTGTCGGCAGCGGCAAGCTCAGTTGGGAGCACGGGTGGTCGCACCGAAAGCGTCTACTCGCCTAACTCCGGGCGATTGCGCCTCTCTCGAACCCGACCAAG
>NW_025729211.1:35000-37500 GCF_021461385.2 Schistocerca piceifrons
CCATGCGGAAAATACAATATCCCACCCTTTCGACATCCACCATTGCGCAGATCAGGCACCAACACCCACACATGTCCTATACAACGGTGCACCCAACATCACAATAGTACCTCCTGTCACAGCGCACAAACAATGACATGAGTCAAAGACACAGGTCTGACACAAGCATAGAATTGGAGCGCCGCCTCTAATAAGCCAAAGGTGCATCCTGACGTGACAAATCTGATCATGTCACAAGCATTCACTTACTATAATCACTATCAACGAACCTGCCGCCCCCGCCCCCCCCTACACCTTTCCTTACAACAACGTGTAACCTAACCTAACCTAACCTATGTTGTACCTTAACCTAACCTATGTTGTACCTTAACCTAACCTATGTTGTACCTTAACCTAACCTATGTTGTACCTTAACCTAACCTATGTTGTGCCTTAACCTAACCTATGTTGTGCCTTAACCTAACCTATGTTGTGCCTTAACCTAACCTATGTTGTGCCTTAACCTAACCTATGTTGTGCCTTAACCTAACCTATGTTGTGCCTTAACCTAACCCATGTTGTGCCTTAACCTAACCCATGTTGTGCCTTAACCTAACCCATGTTGTGCCTTAACCTAACCCATGTTGTGCCTTAACCTAACCCATGTTGTGCCTTAACCTAACCCATGTTGTGCCTTAACCTAACCCATGTTGTGCCTTAACCTAACCCATGTTGTGCCTTAACCTAACCCATGTTGTGCCTTAACCTAACCCATGTTGTGCCTTAACCTAACCCATGTTGTGCCTTAACCTAACCCATGTTGTGCCTTAACCTAACCCATGTTGTGCCTTAACCTAACCCATGTTGTGCCTTAACCTAACCCATGTTGTGCCTTAACCTAACCCATGTTGTGCCTTAACCTAACCCATGTTGTGCCTTAACCTAACCTATGTTGTGCCTTAACCTAACCTATGTTGTGCCTTAACCTAACCTATGTTGTGCCTTAACCTAACCCATGTTGTGCCTTAACCTAACCCATGTTGTGCCTTAACCTAACCCATGTTGTGCCTTAACCTAACCCATGTTGTGCCTTAACCTAACCCATGTTGTGCCTTAACCTAACCCATGTTGTGCCTTAACCTAACCCATGTTGTGCCTTAACCTAACCCATGTTGTGCCTTAACCTAACCCATGTTGTGCCTTAACCTAACCCATGTTGTGCCTTAACCTAACCCATGTTGTGCCTTAACCTAACCCATGTCGTGCCTTAACCTAACCCATGTCGTGCCTTAACCTAACCCATGTCGTGCCTTAACCTAACCCATGTCGTGCCTTAACCTAACCCACGTCGTGCCTTAACCTAACCCACGTTGTCGCCTAACGTAACCCACGTTGTCGCCTAAACCTGCTCTGTAATTGTTATACGACTCGTTCAATTAGTGTAGTGTTGCCCACCCGCAACCCTCGCAATATAGTTCGCTACTCGCACTCCCCGCTCCCCTGTGTATCGCTTCATGTTAAACACCTTGCAAGTCTTGCTCACTTTCCACATGCTCCTGCTGTACACTGTAATGTGGATGGCAGCAGGACGTACATGCCGCCCCTCCCCACGTCCCCACCTTGCCCCCTGCCTTCGCAAGCTGGTTGGTGAGAACTTTGCATGTTCAATGCCCTCCGCATGCGACGTACTCAGGCTACGTTGTGGTGCGGCCTGTGTCAACTGTCCGCTAATGTCGTACGCGTAAACCACAATCTGTACTGCACATTCGTCCTTATGTACTGAATGATACATCGTGGCACATGTGTGACCGTACAACGACTGCGCCCAAAAACGGCGGACCATACAGTGCAAATATTGTGCACGCAGCTACGTGTCGTCTCCCTATGAGAGCTGGATTGCAGTGTGGTACGCCATAGAGACGTGTGGGAGGAACGGACGCCGTGGATGGCGATCAGCATGAGCTGTCTGTTGATGTATTCGGACCTAGTCGTCTCTCCTCACACACCGTGATGGCATGGTGCACCGCGTTCCATATCTGCGACATGCTACAGAGGCCGGTTGACAGTCGTTCGAGCAATGGACATCGCATACGTACGGGGGCCACCTTCCACGTATTGTCTAGGCGTGCACATTTTGTTGCGTGTATGTGGGCAGACGTAGTGTGGCGTGACACCTGACACAGGCATGCAATAATCGTGGAAGTTGCAAATGGCGATGGACGCCTGCGTTTTCTGGTGAAGTTACGCAAATGAACAAATGGTAACCTGTTGTGGTGCGGTTGTTCTCGCTAGGGGTGAATCGGTGATGGCGACGATAGGTTGAGGTACTAACCGGTTGTTCCAGCGATACCCACCATGCCGACGAAACTGAACGGCATCTGGGTGTGAAGCGATACGCGGCGGTGGCTGGGTGGGACCGTCCCCGGCCGGTGAGGGGGCGCCTCCCGGCGTGCTGGCCGCGCGGTGCGTGGGCGCACGCGCTACAGCCGGCTGGTGGGGGCGGCCAGTGGCAGGCGCGCCG
>NW_025729211.1:47500-50000 GCF_021461385.2 Schistocerca piceifrons
AACCTAACCCATGTTGTGCCTTAACCTAACCCATGTTGTGCCTTAACCTAACCCATGTTGTGCCTTAACCTAACCCATGTTGTGCCTTAACCTAACCCATGTTGTGCCTTAACCTAACCCATGTTGTGCCTTAACCTAACCCATGTTGTGCCTTAACCTAACCTATGTTGTGCCTTAACCTAACCTATGTTGTGCCTTAACCTAACCTATGTTGTGCCTTAACCTAACCCATGTTGTGCCTTAACCTAACCCATGTTGTGCCTTAACCTAACCCATGTTGTGCCTTAACCTAACCCATGTTGTGCCTTAACCTAACCCATGTTGTGCCTTAACCTAACCCATGTTGTGCCTTAACCTAACCCATGTTGTGCCTTAACCTAACCCATGTTGTGCCTTAACCTAACCCATGTTGTGCCTTAACCTAACCCATGTTGTGCCTTAACCTAACCCATGTTGTGCCTTAACCTAACCCATGTTGTGCCTTAACCTAACCCATGTCGTGCCTTAACCTAACCCATGTCGTGCCTTAACCTAACCCATGTCGTGCCTTAACCTAACCCACGTCGTGCCTTAACCTAACCCACGTTGTCGCCTAACGTAACCCACGTTGTCGCCTAAACCTGCTCTGTAATTGTTATACGACTCGTTCAATTAGTGTAGTGTTGCCCACCCGCAACCCTCGCAATATAGTTCGCTACTCGCACTCCCCGCTCCCCTGTGTATCGCTTCATGTTAAACACCTTGCAAGTCTTGCTCACTTTCCACATGCTCCTGCTGTACACTGTAATGTGGATGGCAGCAGGACGTACATGCCGCCCCTCCCCACGTCCCCACCTTGCCCCCTGCCTTCGCAAGCTGGTTGGTGAGAACTTTGCATGTTCAATGCCCTCCGCATGCGACGTACTCAGGCTACGTTGTGGTGCGGCCTGTGTCAACTGTCCGCTAATGTCGTACGCGTAAACCACAATCTGTACTGCACATTCGTCCTTATGTACTGAATGATACATCGTGGCACATGTGTGACCGTACAACGACTGCGCCCAAAAACGGCGGACCATACAGTGCAAATATTGTGCACGCAGCTACGTGTCGTCTCCCTATGAGAGCTGGATTGCAGTGTGGTACGCCATAGAGACGTGTGGGAGGAACGGACGCCGTGGATGGCGATCAGCATGAGCTGTCTGTTGATGTATTCGGACCTAGTCGTCTCTCCTCACACACCGTGATGGCATGGTGCACCGCGTTCCATATCTGCGACATGCTACAGAGGCCGGTTGACAGTCGTTCGAGCAATGGACATCGCATACGTACGGGGGCCACCTTCCACGTATTGTCTAGGCGTGCACATTTTGTTGCGTGTATGTGGGCAGACGTAGTGTGGCGTGACACCTGACACAGGCATGCAATAATCGTGGAAGTTGCAAATGGCGATGGACGCCTGCGTTTTCTGGTGAAGTTACGCAAATGAACAAATGGTAACCTGTTGTGGTGCGGTTGTTCTCGCTAGGGGTGAATCGGTGATGGCGACGATAGGTTGAGGTACTAACCGGTTGTTCCAGCGATACCCACCATGCCGACGAAACTGAACGGCATCTGGGTGTGAAGCGATACGCGGCGGTGGCTGGGTGGGACCGTCCCCGGCCGGTGAGGGGGCGCCTCCCGGCGTGCTGGCCGCGCGGTGCGTGGGCGCACGCGCTACAGCCGGCTGGTGGGGGCGGCCAGTGGCAGGCGCGCCGGCCGACGGACGCGGCAGGCGTCGCAGCTGCGCGCCGGCGCACCCTGCGCGCGGCGCCGTGCGGCCAAAGTAGGTCCTCGCGGGCCCGGTGCGAAGCGCGGTGGACATCTTCAGTGTGCTGGTCCGATTGAGGACTGTGTGCGTTGAGGATGCGCTGCCGCCCGGCGCTCGGCGCCGCGACGCCGTCTGCTGCTCGGTCGCCCCAGCGGTTCTCGCTGGTGGTTTGTATCGCAGCTGTGCGGATGTGTTGGCGCGTGCGCTGTGCTGGGAGAGTTCGCTTCGGCACCCAAGTGGGGCTTTTGTCCTTCTGTGGCGCTGGCGTTGGAGCTGCCGGTCACCGTAGGTGGCGCGTGTTGTCTCCCGCCGGCAATGCCACGACAGCACGCTCCCGGGCCTCTGTCGGCAGCGGCAAGCTCAGTTGGGAGCACGGGTGGTCGCACCGAAAGCGTCTACTCGCCTAACTCCGGGCGATTGCGCCTCTCTCGAACCCGACCAAGTACTTGGGACGGCGCTGCGCGCCGCCGGGACCTGAGAGGGTTTCGAGGTGTATTGTGCAGGGGAGCTCAGCCTCCTCCTGTTTGCAGAATGATTGAGCGGACGCTTGCGTGTTCGCGCGGGCCCCCGGGACACACTCCCGGGCGGCCGGCTGCTCAGCTCTAGTTGACGCAGCTCCCTGGTTGATCCTGCCAGTAGTCATATGCTTGTCTCAAAGATTAAGCCATGCATGTCTCAGTACAAGCCGCATTAAGGTGAAACCGCGAATGG
>NW_025729211.1:57500-62500 GCF_021461385.2 Schistocerca piceifrons
AAAACATACCGCCATCTGTAGGTCTCCCGCAACATGACCTCCTCCAACGACGATACCGCCATCTATGCGACGCCAAGCCGATTAAGACAGCGATGGCGCCACAGTGCCCGCCTTTCGACGCCACCCACAAAGCCTGCAGCCTCTGTCGACCATAGCACCCAATCTCCAGTGGCTCTGCCGCACGAAGCCGTGGACCGGCAATGACTCCACCCGCACCCGTTCGTGCACCACCCCAACCGCCAAACGCGCACCTCCAGCGGATGAACGGCGGACGTTTCCCGCACTCGTAAAGTGCAATCCACCCCTATAACGTGCGTTTCATGAAGAGTTATTGCCAATATGCGACATTCCCGCTGTCCCTATACATGAGCCGCGACCTGTACCACTTACGAGCGAGAGACGCGATCGCGTTGCTCACTGTACGGCGTCCGATACCGAGCCATCAGCATGTCGGTCCCCATGCGCGTTGCACTCGCACTCGCAGTCGCAAAAACGTGGGGCAAATATATTACGCGGAAGAGTTATAACAGACCGAGCCCCACTGCATGAGGGGAGTCTTTGTCACTAATGTACACAGATGGAACATTTTGGACTGGAACCAGATTACCCGTACACACGGCGCTGATTAGTAATCAATGCAGAGCCATCAAACTACAGAATATATATACAACTGTCCGTATACATGCTGAAAGAGTCTGCCCACAATGGGAACCACACGTCAGCCAGCCACTCTGATCACGCACCACTCTCTGCTTCTAACGGGCGCACATACAATATGTAAGCACCAGCATGGAACAACATCCAGTGCATCCTCTCCGCCACATTACACAATCCACACTATCACAACCAGACCAGGAGGTCCATGCGGAAAATACAATATCCCACCCTTTCGACATCCACCATTGCGCAGATCAGGCACCAACACCCACACATGTCCTATACAACGGTGCACCCAACATCACAATAGTACCTCCTGTCACAGCGCACAAACAATGACATGAGTCAAAGACACAGGTCTGACACAAGCATAGAATTGGAGCGCCGCCTCTAATAAGCCAAAGGTGCATCCTGACGTGACAAATCTGATCATGTCACAAGCATTCACTTACTATAATCACTATCAACGAACCTGCCGCCCCCGCCCCCCCCCTACACCTTTCCTTACAACAACGTGTAACCTAACCTAACCTAACCTATGTTGTACCTTAACCTAACCTATGTTGTACCTTAACCTAACCTATGTTGTACCTTAACCTAACCTATGTTGTACCTTAACCTAACCTATGTTGTACCTTAACCTAACCTATGTTGTGCCTTAACCTAACCTATGTTGTGCCTTAACCTAACCTATGTTGTGCCTTAACCTAACCTATGTTGTGCCTTAACCTAACCTATGTTGTGCCTTAACCTAACCTATGTTGTGCCTTAACCTAACCCATGTTGTGCCTTAACCTAACCCATGTTGTGCCTTAACCTAACCCATGTTGTGCCTTAACCTAACCCATGTTGTGCCTTAACCTAACCCATGTTGTGCCTTAACCTAACCCATGTTGTGCCTTAACCTAACCCATGTTGTGCCTTAACCTAACCCATGTTGTGCCTTAACCTAACCCATGTTGTGCCTTAACCTAACCCATGTTGTGCCTTAACCTAACCCATGTTGTGCCTTAACCTAACCCATGTTGTGCCTTAACCTAACCCATGTTGTGCCTTAACCTAACCCATGTTGTGCCTTAACCTAACCCATGTTGTGCCTTAACCTAACCCATGTTGTGCCTTAACCTAACCCATGTTGTGCCTTAACCTAACCCATGTTGTGCCTTAACCTAACCTATGTTGTGCCTTAACCTAACCTATGTTGTGCCTTAACCTAACCTATGTTGTGCCTTAACCTAACCCATGTTGTGCCTTAACCTAACCCATGTTGTGCCTTAACCTAACCCATGTTGTGCCTTAACCTAACCCATGTTGTGCCTTAACCTAACCCATGTTGTGCCTTAACCTAACCCATGTTGTGCCTTAACCTAACCCATGTTGTGCCTTAACCTAACCCATGTTGTGCCTTAACCTAACCCATGTTGTGCCTTAACCTAACCCATGTTGTGCCTTAACCTAACCCATGTTGTGCCTTAACCTAACCCATGTTGTGCCTTAACCTAACCCATGTTGTGCCTTAACCTAACCCATGTCGTGCCTTAACCTAACCCACGTCGTGCCTTAACCTAACCCACGTTGTCGCCTAACGTAACCCACGTTGTCGCCTAAACCTGCTCTGTAATTGTTATACGACTCGTTCAATTAGTGTAGTGTTGCCCACCCGCAACCCTCGCAATATAGTTCGCTACTCGCACTCCCCGCTCCCCTGTGTATCGCTTCATGTTAAACACCTTGCAAGTCTTGCTCACTTTCCACATGCTCCTGCTGTACACTGTAATGTGGATGGCAGCAGGACGTACATGCCGCCCCTCCCCACGTCCCCACCTTGCCCCCTGCCTTCGCAAGCTGGTTGGTGAGAACTTTGCATGTTCAATGCCCTCCGCATGCGACGTACTCAGGCTACGTTGTGGTGCGGCCTGTGTCAACTGTCCGCTAATGTCGTACGCGTAAACCACAATCTGTACTGCACATTCGTCCTTATGTACTGAATGATACATCGTGGCACATGTGTGACCGTACAACGACTGCGCCCAAAAACGGCGGACCATACAGTGCAAATATTGTGCACGCAGCTACGTGTCGTCTCCCTATGAGAGCTGGATTGCAGTGTGGTACGCCATAGAGACGTGTGGGAGGAACGGACGCCGTGGATGGCGATCAGCATGAGCTGTCTGTTGATGTATTCGGACCTAGTCGTCTCTCCTCACACACCGTGATGGCATGGTGCACCGCGTTCCATATCTGCGACATGCTACAGAGGCCGGTTGACAGTCGTTCGAGCAATGGACATCGCATACGTACGGGGGCCACCTTCCACGTATTGTCTAGGCGTGCACATTTTGTTGCGTGTATGTGGGCAGACGTAGTGTGGCGTGACACCTGACACAGGCATGCAATAATCGTGGAAGTTGCAAATGGCGATGGACGCCTGCGTTTTCTGGTGAAGTTACGCAAATGAACAAATGGTAACCTGTTGTGGTGCGGTTGTTCTCGCTAGGGGTGAATCGGTGATGGCGACGATAGGTTGAGGTACTAACCGGTTGTTCCAGCGATACCCACCATGCCGACGAAACTGAACGGCATCTGGGTGTGAAGCGATACGCGGCGGTGGCTGGGTGGGACCGTCCCCGGCCGGTGAGGGGGCGCCTCCCGGCGTGCTGGCCGCGCGGTGCGTGGGCGCACGCGCTACAGCCGGCTGGTGGGGGCGGCCAGTGGCAGGCGCGCCGGCCGACGGACGCGGCAGGCGTCGCAGCTGCGCGCCGGCGCACCCTGCGCGCGGCGCCGTGCGGCCAAAGTAGGTCCTCGCGGGCCCGGTGCGAAGCGCGGTGGACATCTTCAGTGTGCTGGTCCGATTGAGGACTGTGTGCGTTGAGGATGCGCTGCCGCCCGGCGCTCGGCGCCGCGACGCCGTCTGCTGCTCGGTCGCCCCAGCGGTTCTCGCTGGTGGTTTGTATCGCAGCTGTGCGGATGTGTTGGCGCGTGCGCTGTGCTGGGAGAGTTCGCTTCGGCACCCAAGTGGGGCTTTTGTCCTTCTGTGGCGCTGGCGTTGGAGCTGCCGGTCACCGTAGGTGGCGCGTGTTGTCTCCCGCCGGCAATGCCACGACAGCACGCTCCCGGGCCTCTGTCGGCAGCGGCAAGCTCAGTTGGGAGCACGGGTGGTCGCACCGAAAGCGTCTACTCGCCTAACTCCGGGCGATTGCGCCTCTCTCGAACCCGACCAAGTACTTGGGACGGCGCTGCGCGCCGCCGGGACCTGAGAGGGTTTCGAGGTGTATTGTGCAGGGGAGCTCAGCCTCCTCCTGTTTGCAGAATGATTGAGCGGACGCTTGCGTGTTCGCGCGGGCCCCCGGGACACACTCCCGGGCGGCCGGCTGCTCAGCTCTAGTTGACGCAGCTCCCTGGTTGATCCTGCCAGTAGTCATATGCTTGTCTCAAAGATTAAGCCATGCATGTCTCAGTACAAGCCGCATTAAGGTGAAACCGCGAATGGCTCATTAAATCAGTTATGGTTCCTTAGATCGTACCCACGTTACTTGGATAACTGTGGTAATTCTAGAGCTAATACATGCAAACAGAGTCCCGACCAGAGATGGAAGGGACGCTTTTATTAGATCAAAACCAATCGGTCGGCTCGTCCGGTCCGTTTGCCTTGGTGACTCTGAATAACTTTGGGCTGATCGCACGGTCCTCGTACCGGCGACGCATCTTTCAAATGTCTGCCTTATCAACTGTCGATGGTAGGTTCTGCGCCTACCATGGTTGTAACGGGTAACGGGGAATCAGGGTTCGATTCCGGAGAGGGAGCCTGAGAAACGGCTACCACATCCAAGGAAGGCAGCAGGCGCGCAAATTACCCACTCCCGGCACGGGGAGGTAGTGACGAAAAATAACGATACGGGACTCATCCGAGGCCCCGTAATCGGAATGAGTACACTTTAAATCCTTTAACGAGTATCTATTGGAGGGCAAGTCTGGTGCCAGCAGCCGCGGTAATTCCAGCTCCAATAGCGTATATTAAAGTTGTTGCGGTTAAAAAGCTCGTAGTTGGATTTGTGTCCCACGCTGTTGGTTCACCGCCCGTCGGTGTTTAACTGGCATGTATCGTGGGACGTCCTGCCGGTGGGGCGAGCCGAAGGCGTGCGACCGCCCCGTGCGTGCTCGTGCGTCCCGAGGCGGACCCCGTTGAAATCCTACCAGGGTGCTCTTTATTGAGTGTCTCGGTGGGCCGGCACGTTTACTTTGAACAAATTAGAGTGCTTAAAGCAGGCAAGCCCGCCTGAATACTGTGTGCATGGAATAATGGAATAGGACCTCGGTTCTATTTTGTTGGTTTTCGGAACCCG
>NW_025729211.1:70000-72500 GCF_021461385.2 Schistocerca piceifrons
CCAGGAGGTCCATGCGGAAAATACAATATCCCACCCTTTCGACATCCACCATTGCGCAGATCAGGCACCAACACCCACACATGTCCTATACAACGGTGCACCCAACATCACAATAGTACCTCCTGTCACAGCGCACAAACAATGACATGAGTCAAAGACACAGGTCTGACACAAGCATAGAATTGGAGCGCCGCCTCTAATAAGCCAAAGGTGCATCCTGACGTGACAAATCTGATCATGTCACAAGCATTCACTTACTATAATCACTATCAACGAACCTGCCGCCCCCGCCCCCCCCTACACCTTTCCTTACAACAACGTGTAACCTAACCTAACCTAACCTATGTTGTACCTTAACCTAACCTATGTTGTACCTTAACCTAACCTATGTTGTACCTTAACCTAACCTATGTTGTGCCTTAACCTAACCTATGTTGTGCCTTAACCTAACCTATGTTGTGCCTTAACCTAACCTATGTTGTGCCTTAACCTAACCTATGTTGTGCCTTAACCTAACCTATGTTGTGCCTTAACCTAACCTATGTTGTGCCTTAACCTAACCTATGTTGTGCCTTAACCTAACCTATGTTGTGCCTTAACCTAACCCATGTTGTGCCTTAACCTAACCCATGTTGTGCCTTAACCTAACCCATGTTGTGCCTTAACCTAACCCATGTTGTGCCTTAACCTAACCCATGTTGTGCCTTAACCTAACCCATGTTGTGCCTTAACCTAACCCATGTTGTGCCTTAACCTAACCCATGTTGTGCCTTAACCTAACCCATGTTGTGCCTTAACCTAACCCATGTTGTGCCTTAACCTAACCCATGTTGTGCCTTAACCTAACCCATGTTGTGCCTTAACCTAACCCATGTTGTGCCTTAACCTAACCCATGTTGTGCCTTAACCTAACCTATGTTGTGCCTTAACCTAACCTATGTTGTGCCTTAACCTAACCCATGTTGTGCCTTAACCTAACCCATGTTGTGCCTTAACCTAACCCATGTTGTGCCTTAACCTAACCCATGTTGTGCCTTAACCTAACCCATGTTGTGCCTTAACCTAACCCATGTTGTGCCTTAACCTAACCCATGTTGTGCCTTAACCTAACCCATGTTGTGCCTTAACCTAACCCATGTTGTGCCTTAACCTAACCCATGTCGTGCCTTAACCTAACCCATGTCGTGCCTTAACCTAACCCATGTCGTGCCTTAACCTAACCCACGTCGTGCCTTAACCTAACCCACGTTGTCGCCTAACGTAACCCACGTTGTCGCCTAAACCTGCTCTGTAATTGTTATACGACTCGTTCAATTAGTGTAGTGTTGCCCACCCGCAACCCTCGCAATATAGTTCGCTACTCGCACTCCCCGCTCCCCTGTGTATCGCTTCATGTTAAACACCTTGCAAGTCTTGCTCACTTTCCACATGCTCCTGCTGTACACTGTAATGTGGATGGCAGCAGGACGTACATGCCGCCCCTCCCCACGTCCCCACCTTGCCCCCTGCCTTCGCAAGCTGGTTGGTGAGAACTTTGCATGTTCAATGCCCTCCGCATGCGACGTACTCAGGCTACGTTGTGGTGCGGCCTGTGTCAACTGTCCGCTAATGTCGTACGCGTAAACCACAATCTGTACTGCACATTCGTCCTTATGTACTGAATGATACATCGTGGCACATGTGTGACCGTACAACGACTGCGCCCAAAAACGGCGGACCATACAGTGCAAATATTGTGCACGCAGCTACGTGTCGTCTCCCTATGAGAGCTGGATTGCAGTGTGGTACGCCATAGAGACGTGTGGGAGGAACGGACGCCGTGGATGGCGATCAGCATGAGCTGTCTGTTGATGTATTCGGACCTAGTCGTCTCTCCTCACACACCGTGATGGCATGGTGCACCGCGTTCCATATCTGCGACATGCTACAGAGGCCGGTTGACAGTCGTTCGAGCAATGGACATCGCATACGTACGGGGGCCACCTTCCACGTATTGTCTAGGCGTGCACATTTTGTTGCGTGTATGTGGGCAGACGTAGTGTGGCGTGACACCTGACACAGGCATGCAATAATCGTGGAAGTTGCAAATGGCGATGGACGCCTGCGTTTTCTGGTGAAGTTACGCAAATGAACAAATGGTAACCTGTTGTGGTGCGGTTGTTCTCGCTAGGGGTGAATCGGTGATGGCGACGATAGGTTGAGGTACTAACCGGTTGTTCCAGCGATACCCACCATGCCGACGAAACTGAACGGCATCTGGGTGTGAAGCGATACGCGGCGGTGGCTGGGTGGGACCGTCCCCGGCCGGTGAGGGGGCGCCTCCCGGCGTGCTGGCCGCGCGGTGCGTGGGCGCACGCGCTACAGCCGGCTGGTGGGGGCGGCCAGTGGCAGGCGCGCCGGCCGACGGACGCGGCAGGCGTCGCAGCTGCGCGCCGGCGCACCCTGCGCGCGGCGCCGTGCGGCCAAAGTAGGTCCTCGCGGGCCCGGTGCGAAGCGCGGT
>NW_025729211.1:82500-85000 GCF_021461385.2 Schistocerca piceifrons
TTGTGCCTTAACCTAACCCATGTTGTGCCTTAACCTAACCCATGTTGTGCCTTAACCTAACCCATGTTGTGCCTTAACCTAACCCATGTTGTGCCTTAACCTAACCCATGTTGTGCCTTAACCTAACCCATGTTGTGCCTTAACCTAACCCATGTTGTGCCTTAACCTAACCCATGTTGTGCCTTAACCTAACCCATGTCGTGCCTTAACCTAACCCATGTCGTGCCTTAACCTAACCCATGTCGTGCCTTAACCTAACCCATGTCGTGCCTTAACCTAACCCATGTCGTGCCTTAACCTAACCCACGTCGTGCCTTAACCTAACCCACGTTGTCGCCTAACGTAACCCACGTTGTCGCCTAAACCTGCTCTGTAATTGTTATACGACTCGTTCAATTAGTGTAGTGTTGCCCACCCGCAACCCTCGCAATATAGTTCGCTACTCGCACTCCCCGCTCCCCTGTGTATCGCTTCATGTTAAACACCTTGCAAGTCTTGCTCACTTTCCACATGCTCCTGCTGTACACTGTAATGTGGATGGCAGCAGGACGTACATGCCGCCCCTCCCCACGTCCCCACCTTGCCCCCTGCCTTCGCAAGCTGGTTGGTGAGAACTTTGCATGTTCAATGCCCTCCGCATGCGACGTACTCAGGCTACGTTGTGGTGCGGCCTGTGTCAACTGTCCGCTAATGTCGTACGCGTAAACCACAATCTGTACTGCACATTCGTCCTTATGTACTGAATGATACATCGTGGCACATGTGTGACCGTACAACGACTGCGCCCAAAAACGGCGGACCATACAGTGCAAATATTGTGCACGCAGCTACGTGTCGTCTCCCTATGAGAGCTGGATTGCAGTGTGGTACGCCATAGAGACGTGTGGGAGGAACGGACGCCGTGGATGGCGATCAGCATGAGCTGTCTGTTGATGTATTCGGACCTAGTCGTCTCTCCTCACACACCGTGATGGCATGGTGCACCGCGTTCCATATCTGCGACATGCTACAGAGGCCGGTTGACAGTCGTTCGAGCAATGGACATCGCATACGTACGGGGGCCACCTTCCACGTATTGTCTAGGCGTGCACATTTTGTTGCGTGTATGTGGGCAGACGTAGTGTGGCGTGACACCTGACACAGGCATGCAATAATCGTGGAAGTTGCAAATGGCGATGGACGCCTGCGTTTTCTGGTGAAGTTACGCAAATGAACAAATGGTAACCTGTTGTGGTGCGGTTGTTCTCGCTAGGGGTGAATCGGTGATGGCGACGATAGGTTGAGGTACTAACCGGTTGTTCCAGCGATACCCACCATGCCGACGAAACTGAACGGCATCTGGGTGTGAAGCGATACGCGGCGGTGGCTGGGTGGGACCGTCCCCGGCCGGTGAGGGGGCGCCTCCCGGCGTGCTGGCCGCGCGGTGCGTGGGCGCACGCGCTACAGCCGGCTGGTGGGGGCGGCCAGTGGCAGGCGCGCCGGCCGACGGACGCGGCAGGCGTCGCAGCTGCGCGCCGGCGCACCCTGCGCGCGGCGCCGTGCGGCCAAAGTAGGTCCTCGCGGGCCCGGTGCGAAGCGCGGTGGACATCTTCAGTGTGCTGGTCCGATTGAGGACTGTGTGCGTTGAGGATGCGCTGCCGCCCGGCGCTCGGCGCCGCGACGCCGTCTGCTGCTCGGTCGCCCCAGCGGTTCTCGCTGGTGGTTTGTATCGCAGCTGTGCGGATGTGTTGGCGCGTGCGCTGTGCTGGGAGAGTTCGCTTCGGCACCCAAGTGGGGCTTTTGTCCTTCTGTGGCGCTGGCGTTGGAGCTGCCGGTCACCGTAGGTGGCGCGTGTTGTCTCCCGCCGGCAATGCCACGACAGCACGCTCCCGGGCCTCTGTCGGCAGCGGCAAGCTCAGTTGGGAGCACGGGTGGTCGCACCGAAAGCGTCTACTCGCCTAACTCCGGGCGATTGCGCCTCTCTCGAACCCGACCAAGTACTTGGGACGGCGCTGCGCGCCGCCGGGACCTGAGAGGGTTTCGAGGTGTATTGTGCAGGGGAGCTCAGCCTCCTCCTGTTTGCAGAATGATTGAGCGGACGCTTGCGTGTTCGCGCGGGCCCCCGGGACACACTCCCGGGCGGCCGGCTGCTCAGCTCTAGTTGACGCAGCTCCCTGGTTGATCCTGCCAGTAGTCATATGCTTGTCTCAAAGATTAAGCCATGCATGTCTCAGTACAAGCCGCATTAAGGTGAAACCGCGAATGGCTCATTAAATCAGTTATGGTTCCTTAGATCGTACCCACGTTACTTGGATAACTGTGGTAATTCTAGAGCTAATACATGCAAACAGAGTCCCGACCAGAGATGGAAGGGACGCTTTTATTAGATCAAAACCAATCGGTCGGCTCGTCCGGTCCGTTTGCCTTGGTGACTCTGAATAACTTTGGGCTGATCGCACGGTCCTCGTACCGGCGACGCATCTTTCAAATGTCTGCCTTATCAACTGTCGATGGTAGGTTC
>NW_025729211.1:92500-97500 GCF_021461385.2 Schistocerca piceifrons
CCAGCGGATGAACGGCGGACGTTTCCCGCACTCGTAAAGTGCAATCCACCCCTATAACGTGCGTTTCATGAAGAGTTATTGCCAATATGCGACATTCCCGCTGTCCCTATACATGAGCCGCGACCTGTACCACTTACGAGCGAGAGACGCGATCGCGTTGCTCACTGTACGGCGTCCGATACCGAGCCATCAGCATGTCGGTCCCCATGCGCGTTGCACTCGCACTCGCAGTCGCAAAAACGTGGGGCAAATATATTACGCGGAAGAGTTATAACAGACCGAGCCCCACTGCATGAGGGGAGTCTTTGTCACTAATGTACACAGATGGAACATTTTGGACTGGAACCAGATTACCCGTACACACGGCGCTGATTAGTAATCAATGCAGAGCCATCAAACTACAGAATATATATACAACTGTCCGTATACATGCTGAAAGAGTCTGCCCACAATGGGAACCACACGTCAGCCAGCCACTCTGATCACGCACCACTCTCTGCTTCTAACGGGCGCACATACAATATGTAAGCACCAGCATGGAACAACATCCAGTGCATCCTCTCCGCCACATTACACAATCCACACTATCACAACCAGACCAGGAGGTCCATGCGGAAAATACAATATCCCACCCTTTCGACATCCACCATTGCGCAGATCAGGCACCAACACCCACACATGTCCTATACAACGGTGCACCCAACATCACAATAGTACCTCCTGTCACAGCGCACAAACAATGACATGAGTCAAAGACACAGGTCTGACACAAGCATAGAATTGGAGCGCCGCCTCTAATAAGCCAAAGGTGCATCCTGACGTGACAAATCTGATCATGTCACAAGCATTCACTTACTATAATCACTATCAACGAACCTGCCGCCCCCGCCCCCCCCTACACCTTTCCTTACAACAACGTGTAACCTAACCTAACCTAACCTATGTTGTACCTTAACCTAACCTATGTTGTACCTTAACCTAACCTATGTTGTACCTTAACCTAACCTATGTTGTACCTTAACCTAACCTATGTTGTACCTTAACCTAACCTATGTTGTACCTTAACCTAACCTATGTTGTGCCTTAACCTAACCTATGTTGTGCCTTAACCTAACCTATGTTGTGCCTTAACCTAACCTATGTTGTGCCTTAACCTAACCTATGTTGTGCCTTAACCTAACCTATGTTGTGCCTTAACCTAACCTATGTTGTGCCTTCACCTAACCTATGTTGTGCCTTAACCTAACCTATGTTGTGCCTTAACCTAACCTATGTTGTGCCTTAACCTAACCCATGTTGTGCCTTAACCTAACCCATGTTGTGCCTTAACCTAACCCATGTTGTGCCTTAACCTAACCCATGTTGTGCCTTAACCTAACCCATGTTGTGCCTTAACCTAACCCATGTTGTGCCTTAACCTAACCCATGTTGTGCCTTAACCTAACCCATGTTGTGCCTTAACCTAACCCATGTTGTGCCTTAACCTAACCCATGTTGTGCCTTAACCTAACCCATGTTGTGCCTTAACCTAACCCATGTTGTGCCTTAACCTAACCCATGTTGTGCCTTAACCTAACCCATGTTGTGCCTTAACCTAACCCATGTTGTGCCTTAACCTAACCTATGTTGTGCCTTAACCTAACCTATGTTGTGCCTTAACCTAACCTATGTTGTGCCTTAACCTAACCCATGTTGTGCCTTAACCTAACCCATGTTGTGCCTTAACCTAACCCATGTTGTGCCTTAACCTAACCCATGTTGTGCCTTAACCTAACCCATGTTGTGCCTTAACCTAACCCATGTTGTGCCTTAACCTAACCCATGTCGTGCCTTAACCTAACCCATGTCGTGTCTTAACCTAACCCATGTCGTGCCTTAACCTAACCCACGTCGTGCCTTAACCTAACCCACGTCGTGCCTTAACCTAACCCACGTCGTGCCTTAACCTAACCCACGTCGTGCCTTAACCTAACCCACGTTGTCGCCTAACGTAACCCACGTTGTCGCCTAAACCTGCTCTGTAATTGTTATACGACTCGTTCAATTAGTGTAGTGTTGCCCACCCGCAACCCTCGCAATATAGTTCGCTACTCGCACTCCCCGCTCCCCTGTGTATCGCTTCATGTTAAACACCTTGCAAGTCTTGCTCACTTTCCACATGCTCCTGCTGTACACTGTAATGTGGATGGCAGCAGGACGTACATGCCGCCCCTCCCCACGTCCCCACCTTGCCCCCTGCCTTCGCAAGCTGGTTGGTGAGAACTTTGCATGTTCAATGCCCTCCGCATGCGACGTACTCAGGCTACGTTGTGGTGCGGCCTGTGTCAACTGTCCGCTAATGTCGTACGCGTAAACCACAATCTGTACTGCACATTCGTCCTTATGTACTGAATGATACATCGTGGCACATGTGTGACCGTACAACGACTGCGCCCAAAAACGGCGGACCATACAGTGCAAATATTGTGCACGCAGCTACGTGTCGTCTCCCTATGAGAGCTGGATTGCAGTGTGGTACGCCATAGAGACGTGTGGGAGGAACGGACGCCGTGGATGGCGATCAGCATGAGCTGTCTGTTGATGTATTCGGACCTAGTCGTCTCTCCTCACACACCGTGATGGCATGGTGCACCGCGTTCCATATCTGCGACATGCTACAGAGGCCGGTTGACAGTCGTTCGAGCAATGGACATCGCATACGTACGGGGGCCACCTTCCACGTATTGTCTAGGCGTGCACATTTTGTTGCGTGTATGTGGGCAGACGTAGTGTGGCGTGACACCTGACACAGGCATGCAATAATCGTGGAAGTTGCAAATGGCGATGGACGCCTGCGTTTTCTGGTGAAGTTACGCAAATGAACAAATGGTAACCTGTTGTGGTGCGGTTGTTCTCGCTAGGGGTGAATCGGTGATGGCGACGATAGGTTGAGGTACTAACCGGTTGTTCCAGCGATACCCACCATGCCGACGAAACTGAACGGCATCTGGGTGTGAAGCGATACGCGGCGGTGGCTGGGTGGGACCGTCCCCGGCCGGTGAGGGGGCGCCTCCCGGCGTGCTGGCCGCGCGGTGCGTGGGCGCACGCGCTACAGCCGGCTGGTGGGGGCGGCCAGTGGCAGGCGCGCCGGCCGACGGACGCGGCAGGCGTCGCAGCTGCGCGCCGGCGCACCCTGCGCGCGGCGCCGTGCGGCCAAAGTAGGTCCTCGCGGGCCCGGTGCGAAGCGCGGTGGACATCTTCAGTGTGCTGGTCCGATTGAGGACTGTGTGCGTTGAGGATGCGCTGCCGCCCGGCGCTCGGCGCCGCGACGCCGTCTGCTGCTCGGTCGCCCCAGCGGTTCTCGCTGGTGGTTTGTATCGCAGCTGTGCGGATGTGTTGGCGCGTGCGCTGTGCTGGGAGAGTTCGCTTCGGCACCCAAGTGGGGCTTTTGTCCTTCTGTGGCGCTGGCGTTGGAGCTGCCGGTCACCGTAGGTGGCGCGTGTTGTCTCCCGCCGGCAATGCCACGACAGCACGCTCCCGGGCCTCTGTCGGCAGCGGCAAGCTCAGTTGGGAGCACGGGTGGTCGCACCGAAAGCGTCTACTCGCCTAACTCCGGGCGATTGCGCCTCTCTCGAACCCGACCAAGTACTTGGGACGGCGCTGCGCGCCGCCGGGACCTGAGAGGGTTTCGAGGTGTATTGTGCAGGGGAGCTCAGCCTCCTCCTGTTTGCAGAATGATTGAGCGGACGCTTGCGTGTTCGCGCGGGCCCCCGGGACACACTCCCGGGCGGCCGGCTGCTCAGCTCTAGTTGACGCAGCTCCCTGGTTGATCCTGCCAGTAGTCATATGCTTGTCTCAAAGATTAAGCCATGCATGTCTCAGTACAAGCCGCATTAAGGTGAAACCGCGAATGGCTCATTAAATCAGTTATGGTTCCTTAGATCGTACCCACGTTACTTGGATAACTGTGGTAATTCTAGAGCTAATACATGCAAACAGAGTCCCGACCAGAGATGGAAGGGACGCTTTTATTAGATCAAAACCAATCGGTCGGCTCGTCCGGTCCGTTTGCCTTGGTGACTCTGAATAACTTTGGGCTGATCGCACGGTCCTCGTACCGGCGACGCATCTTTCAAATGTCTGCCTTATCAACTGTCGATGGTAGGTTCTGCGCCTACCATGGTTGTAACGGGTAACGGGGAATCAGGGTTCGATTCCGGAGAGGGAGCCTGAGAAACGGCTACCACATCCAAGGAAGGCAGCAGGCGCGCAAATTACCCACTCCCGGCACGGGGAGGTAGTGACGAAAAATAACGATACGGGACTCATCCGAGGCCCCGTAATCGGAATGAGTACACTTTAAATCCTTTAACGAGTATCTATTGGAGGGCAAGTCTGGTGCCAGCAGCCGCGGTAATTCCAGCTCCAATAGCGTATATTAAAGTTGTTGCGGTTAAAAAGCTCGTAGTTGGATTTGTGTCCCACGCTGTTGGTTCACCGCCCGTCGGTGTTTAACTGGCATGTATCGTGGGACGTCCTGCCGGTGGGGCGAGCCGAAGGCGTGCGACCGCCCCGTGCGTGCTCGTGCGTCCCGAGGCGGACCCCGTTGAAATCCTACCAGGGTGCTCTTTATTGAGTGTCTCGGTGGGCCGGCACGTTTACTTTGAACAAATTAGAGTGCTTAAAGCAGGCAAGCCCGCCTGAATACTGTGTGCATGGAATAATGGAATAGGACCTCGGTTCTATTTTGTTGGTTTTCGGAACCCGAGGTAATGATTAATAGGGACAGGCGGGGGCATTCGTATTGCGACGTTAGAGGTGAAATTCTTGGATCGTCGCAAGACGAACAGAAGCGAAAGCATTTGCCAAGTATGTTTTCATTAATCAAGAACGAAAGTTAGAGGTTCGAAGGCGATCAGATACCGCCCTAGTTCTAACCATAAACGATGCCAGCCAGCGATCCGCCGCAGTTCCTCCGATGACTCGGCGGGCAGCCTCCGGGAAACCAAAGCTTTTGGGTT
>NW_025729211.1:107500-112500 GCF_021461385.2 Schistocerca piceifrons
TCGCCTAAACCTGCTCTGTAATTGTTATACGACTCGTTCAATTAGTGTAGTGTTGCCCACCCGCAACCCTCGCAATATAGTTCGCTACTCGCACTCCCCGCTCCCCTGTGTATCGCTTCATGTTAAACACCTTGCAAGTCTTGCTCACTTTCCACATGCTCCTGCTGTACACTGTAATGTGGATGGCAGCAGGACGTACATGCCGCCCCTCCCCACGTCCCCACCTTGCCCCCTGCCTTCGCAAGCTGGTTGGTGAGAACTTTGCATGTTCAATGCCCTCCGCATGCGACGTACTCAGGCTACGTTGTGGTGCGGCCTGTGTCAACTGTCCGCTAATGTCGTACGCGTAAACCACAATCTGTACTGCACATTCGTCCTTATGTACTGAATGATACATCGTGGCACATGTGTGACCGTACAACGACTGCGCCCAAAAACGGCGGACCATACAGTGCAAATATTGTGCACGCAGCTACGTGTCGTCTCCCTATGAGAGCTGGATTGCAGTGTGGTACGCCATAGAGACGTGTGGGAGGAACGGACGCCGTGGATGGCGATCAGCATGAGCTGTCTGTTGATGTATTCGGACCTAGTCGTCTCTCCTCACACACCGTGATGGCATGGTGCACCGCGTTCCATATCTGCGACATGCTACAGAGGCCGGTTGACAGTCGTTCGAGCAATGGACATCGCATACGTACGGGGGCCACCTTCCACGTATTGTCTAGGCGTGCACATTTTGTTGCGTGTATGTGGGCAGACGTAGTGTGGCGTGACACCTGACACAGGCATGCAATAATCGTGGAAGTTGCAAATGGCGATGGACGCCTGCGTTTTCTGGTGAAGTTACGCAAATGAACAAATGGTAACCTGTTGTGGTGCGGTTGTTCTCGCTAGGGGTGAATCGGTGATGGCGACGATAGGTTGAGGTACTAACCGGTTGTTCCAGCGATACCCACCATGCCGACGAAACTGAACGGCATCTGGGTGTGAAGCGATACGCGGCGGTGGCTGGGTGGGACCGTCCCCGGCCGGTGAGGGGGCGCCTCCCGGCGTGCTGGCCGCGCGGTGCGTGGGCGCACGCGCTACAGCCGGCTGGTGGGGGCGGCCAGTGGCAGGCGCGCCGGCCGACGGACGCGGCAGGCGTCGCAGCTGCGCGCCGGCGCACCCTGCGCGCGGCGCCGTGCGGCCAAAGTAGGTCCTCGCGGGCCCGGTGCGAAGCGCGGTGGACATCTTCAGTGTGCTGGTCCGATTGAGGACTGTGTGCGTTGAGGATGCGCTGCCGCCCGGCGCTCGGCGCCGCGACGCCGTCTGCTGCTCGGTCGCCCCAGCGGTTCTCGCTGGTGGTTTGTATCGCAGCTGTGCGGATGTGTTGGCGCGTGCGCTGTGCTGGGAGAGTTCGCTTCGGCACCCAAGTGGGGCTTTTGTCCTTCTGTGGCGCTGGCGTTGGAGCTGCCGGTCACCGTAGGTGGCGCGTGTTGTCTCCCGCCGGCAATGCCACGACAGCACGCTCCCGGGCCTCTGTCGGCAGCGGCAAGCTCAGTTGGGAGCACGGGTGGTCGCACCGAAAGCGTCTACTCGCCTAACTCCGGGCGATTGCGCCTCTCTCGAACCCGACCAAGTACTTGGGACGGCGCTGCGCGCCGCCGGGACCTGAGAGGGTTTCGAGGTGTATTGTGCAGGGGAGATCAGCCTCCTCCTGTTTGCAGAATGATTGAGCGGACGCTTGCGTGTTCGCGCGGGCCCCCGGGACACACTCCCGGGCGGCCGGCTGCTCAGCTCTAGTTGACGCAGCTCCCTGGTTGATCCTGCCAGTAGTCATATGCTTGTCTCAAAGATTAAGCCATGCATGTCTCAGTACAAGCCGCATTAAGGTGAAACCGCGAATGGCTCATTAAATCAGTTATGGTTCCTTAGATCGTACCCACGTTACTTGGATAACTGTGGTAATTCTAGAGCTAATACATGCAAACAGAGTCCCGACCAGAGATGGAAGGGACGCTTTTATTAGATCAAAACCAATCGGTCGGCTCGTCCGGTCCGTTTGCCTTGGTGACTCTGAATAACTTTGGGCTGATCGCACGGTCCTCGTACCGGCGACGCATCTTTCAAATGTCTGCCTTATCAACTGTCGATGGTAGGTTCTGCGCCTACCATGGTTGTAACGGGTAACGGGGAATCAGGGTTCGATTCCGGAGAGGGAGCCTGAGAAACGGCTACCACATCCAAGGAAGGCAGCAGGCGCGCAAATTACCCACTCCCGGCACGGGGAGGTAGTGACGAAAAATAACGATACGGGACTCATCCGAGGCCCCGTAATCGGAATGAGTACACTTTAAATCCTTTAACGAGTATCTATTGGAGGGCAAGTCTGGTGCCAGCAGCCGCGGTAATTCCAGCTCCAATAGCGTATATTAAAGTTGTTGCGGTTAAAAAGCTCGTAGTTGGATTTGTGTCCCACGCTGTTGGTTCACCGCCCGTCGGTGTTTAACTGGCATGTATCGTGGGACGTCCTGCCGGTGGGGCGAGCCGAAGGCGTGCGACCGCCCCGTGCGTGCTCGTGCGTCCCGAGGCGGACCCCGTTGAAATCCTACCAGGGTGCTCTTTATTGAGTGTCTCGGTGGGCCGGCACGTTTACTTTGAACAAATTAGAGTGCTTAAAGCAGGCAAGCCCGCCTGAATACTGTGTGCATGGAATAATGGAATAGGACCTCGGTTCTATTTTGTTGGTTTTCGGAACCCGAGGTAATGATTAATAGGGACAGGCGGGGGCATTCGTATTGCGACGTTAGAGGTGAAATTCTTGGATCGTCGCAAGACGAACAGAAGCGAAAGCATTTGCCAAGTATGTTTTCATTAATCAAGAACGAAAGTTAGAGGTTCGAAGGCGATCAGATACCGCCCTAGTTCTAACCATAAACGATGCCAGCCAGCGATCCGCCGCAGTTCCTCCGATGACTCGGCGGGCAGCCTCCGGGAAACCAAAGCTTTTGGGTTCCGGGGGAAGTATGGTTGCAAAGCTGAAACTTAAAGGAATTGACGGAAGGGCACCACCAGGAGTGGAGCCTGCGGCTTAATTTGACTCAACACGGGAAACCTCACCAGGCCCGGACACCGGAAGGATTGACAGATTGATAGCTCTTTCTTGATTCGGTGGGTGGTGGTGCATGGCCGTTCTTAGTTGGTGGAGCGATTTGTCTGGTTAATTCCGATAACGAACGAGACTCTAGCCTGCTAACTAGTCGCGTGACATCCTTCGTGCTGTCAGCGATTACTTTTCTTCTTAGAGGGACAGGCGGCTTCTAGCCGCACGAGATTGAGCAATAACAGGTCTGTGATGCCCTTAGATGTTCTGGGCCGCACGCGCGCTACACTGAAGGAATCAGCGTGTCTTCCTAGGCCGAAAGGTCGGGGTAACCCGCTGAACCTCCTTCGTGCTAGGGATTGGGGCTTGCAATTGTTCCCCATGAACGAGGAATTCCCAGTAAGCGCGAGTCATAAGCTCGCGTTGATTACGTCCCTGCCCTTTGTACACACCGCCCGTCGCTACTACCGATTGAATGATTTAGTGAGGTCTTCGGACTGGTACGCGGCATTGACTCTGTCGTTGCCGATGCTACCGGAAAGATGACCAAACTTGATCATTTAGAGGAAGTAAAAGTCGTAACAAGGTTTCCGTAGGTGAACCTGCGGAAGGATCATTACCGACTAGACTGCATGTCTTTCGATGTGCGTGTCGTGTCGCGCAACACGCTACCTGTACGGCTCGCCGTAGCCGTGCGCCGCGTGCGGAACCACGCGTGCCTCTCAAAACTAGCGGCAATGTTGTGTGGTACGAGCGCTGAAGCGCTGGAGCGGCTGGCCTGCGGCACCTGGCGCCTGGCGCCGGTTTTGAATGACTTTCGCCCGAGTGCCTGTCCGCTCCGGTGTGGAGCCGTACGACGCCCGTCGGCCGTGAGGCCGTTGGACACAGAACGCTGGAACAGGGGCCGCCACACGCCTCACTCCCGCCTATGCGACCGTCTCGAAAGAGACGGCGGAAACTGAGAAAAGATCACCCAGGACGGTGGATCACTCGGCTCGTGGGTCGATGAAGAACGCAGCAAATTGCGCGTCGACATGTGAACTGCAGGACACATGAACATCGACGTTTCGAACGCACATTGCGGTCCATGGATTCCGTTCCCGGGCCACGTCTGGCTGAGGGTCGGCTACGTATACTGAAGCGCGCGGCGTTTGCCCCGCTTCGCAGACCTGGGAGTGTCGCGGCCGCCTGTGGGGCCGGCCGCGTCTCCTCCAACGTGCGATGCGCGCCCGTCGCCTGGCGGTTCGCATACCGGTACTTTCTCGGTAGCGTGCACAGCCGGCTGGCGGTGTGGCGTGCGACACCTCGTACAACGACCTCAGAGCAGGCGAGACTACCCGCTGAATTTAAGCATATTACTAAGCGGAGGAAAAGAAACTAACAAGGATTCCCCCAGTAGCGGCGAGCGAACAGGGAAGAGTCCAGCACCGAACCCCGCAGGCTGCCGCCTGTCGTGGCATGTGGTGTTTGGGAGGGTCCACTACCCCGACGCCTCGCGCCGAGCCCAAGTCCAACTTGAATGAGGCCACGGCCCGTAGAGGGTGCCAGGCCCGTAGCGGCCGGTGCGAGCGTCGGCGGGACCTCTCCTTCGAGTCGGGTTGCTTGAGAGTGCAGCTCCAAGTGGGTGGTAAACTCCATCTGAGACTAAATATGACCACGAGACCGATAGCGAACAAGTACCGTGAGGGAAAGTTGAAAAGAACTTTGAAGAGAGAGTTCAAAAGTACGTGAAACCGTTCTGGGGTAAACGTGAGAAGTCCGAAAGGTCGAACGGGTGAGATTCACGCCCATCCGGCCACTGGCCTCCGCCCTCGGCAGATGGGGCCGGCCGCCCGCGCGGAGCAATCTGCGGCGGGGTCGTGTCCGGTTGCCTTTCCACTCGCCGCGGGGTGGGGCCGTTCCGGTGTGCGGTGGG
>NW_025729211.1:117500-122500 GCF_021461385.2 Schistocerca piceifrons
CCGTACACACGGCGCTGATTAGTAATCAATGCAGAGCCATCAAACTACAGAATATATATACAACTGTCCGTATACATGCTGAAAGAGTCTGCCCACAATGGGAACCACACGTCAGCCAGCCACTCTGATCACGCACCACTCTCTGCTTCTAACGGGCGCACATACAATATGTAAGCACCAGCATGGAACAACATCCAGTGCATCCTCTCCGCCACATTACACAATCCACACTATCACAACCAGACCAGGAGGTCCATGCGGAAAATACAATATCCCACCCTTTCGACATCCACCATTGCGCAGATCAGGCACCAACACCCACACATGTCCTATACAACGGTGCACCCAACATCACAATAGTACCTCCTGTCACAGCGCACAAACAATGACATGAGTCAAAGACACAGGTCTGACACAAGCATAGAATTGGAGCGCCGCCTCTAATAAGCCAAAGGTGCATCCTGACGTGACAAATCTGATCATGTCACAAGCATTCACTTACTATAATCACTATCAACGAACCTGCCGCCCCCGCCCCCCCCTACACCTTTCCTTACAACAACGTGTAACCTAACCTAACCTAACCTATGTTGTACCTTAACCTAACCTATGTTGTACCTTAACCTAACCTATGTTGTACCTTAACCTAACCTATGTTGTACCTTAACCTAACCTATGTTGTACCTTAACCTAACCTATGTTGTGCCTTAACCTAACCTATGTTGTGCCTTAACCTAACCTATGTTGTGCCTTAACCTAACCTATGTTGTGCCTTAACCTAACCTATGTTGTGCCTTAACCTAACCTATGTTGTGCCTTAACCTAACCTATGTTGTGCCTTAACCTAACCTATGTTGTGCCTTAACCTAACCTATGTTGTGCCTTAACCTAACCCATGTTGTGCCTTAACCTAACCCATGTTGTGCCTTAACCTAACCCATGTTGTGCCTTAACCTAACCCATGTTGTGCCTTAACCTAACCCATGTTGTGCCTTAACCTAACCCATGTTGTGCCTTAACCTAACCCATGTTGTGCCTTAACCTAACCCATGTTGTGCCTTAACCTAACCCATGTTGTGCCTTAACCTAACCCATGTTGTGCCTTAACCTAACCCATGTTGTGCCTTAACCTAACCCATGTTGTGCCTTAACCTAACCCATGTTGTGCCTTAACCTAACCCATGTTGTGCCTTAACCTAACCCATGTTGTGCCTTAACCTAACCCATGTTGTGCCTTAACCTAACCCATGTTGTGCCTTAACCTAACCCATGTTGTGCCTTAACCTAACCTATGTTGTGCCTTAACCTAACCTATGTTGTGCCTTAACCTAACCCATGTTGTGCCTTAACCTAACCCATGTTGTGCCTTAACCTAACCCATGTTGTGCCTTAACCTAACCCATGTTGTGCCTTAACCTAACCCATGTTGTGCCTTAACCTAACCCATGTTGTGCCTTAACCTAACCCATGTTGTGCCTTAACCTAACCCATGTTGTGCCTTAACCTAACCCATGTTGTGCCTTAACCTAACCCATGTTGTGCCTTAACCTAACCCATGTTGTGCCTTAACCTAACCCATGTTGTGCCTTAACCTAACCCATGTCGTGCCTTAACCTAACCCACGTCGTGCCTTAACCTAACCCACGTTGTCGCCTAACGTAACCCACGTTGTCGCCTAAACCTGCTCTGTAATTGTTATACGACTCGTTCAATTAGTGTAGTGTTGCCCACCCGCAACCCTCGCAATATAGTTCGCTACTCGCACTCCCCGCTCCCCTGTGTATCGCTTCATGTTAAACACCTTGCAAGTCTTGCTCACTTTCCACATGCTCCTGCTGTACACTGTAATGTGGATGGCAGCAGGACGTACATGCCGCCCCTCCCCACGTCCCCACCTTGCCCCCTGCCTTCGCAAGCTGGTTGGTGAGAACTTTGCATGTTCAATGCCCTCCGCATGCGACGTACTCAGGCTACGTTGTGGTGCGGCCTGTGTCAACTGTCCGCTAATGTCGTACGCGTAAACCACAATCTGTACTGCACATTCGTCCTTATGTACTGAATGATACATCGTGGCACATGTGTGACCGTACAACGACTGCGCCCAAAAACGGCGGACCATACAGTGCAAATATTGTGCACGCAGCTACGTGTCGTCTCCCTATGAGAGCTGGATTGCAGTGTGGTACGCCATAGAGACGTGTGGGAGGAACGGACGCCGTGGATGGCGATCAGCATGAGCTGTCTGTTGATGTATTCGGACCTAGTCGTCTCTCCTCACACACCGTGATGGCATGGTGCACCGCGTTCCATATCTGCGACATGCTACAGAGGCCGGTTGACAGTCGTTCGAGCAATGGACATCGCATACGTACGGGGGCCACCTTCCACGTATTGTCTAGGCGTGCACATTTTGTTGCGTGTATGTGGGCAGACGTAGTGTGGCGTGACACCTGACACAGGCATGCAATAATCGTGGAAGTTGCAAATGGCGATGGACGCCTGCGTTTTCTGGTGAAGTTACGCAAATGAACAAATGGTAACCTGTTGTGGTGCGGTTGTTCTCGCTAGGGGTGAATCGGTGATGGCGACGATAGGTTGAGGTACTAACCGGTTGTTCCAGCGATACCCACCATGCCGACGAAACTGAACGGCATCTGGGTGTGAAGCGATACGCGGCGGTGGCTGGGTGGGACCGTCCCCGGCCGGTGAGGGGGCGCCTCCCGGCGTGCTGGCCGCGCGGTGCGTGGGCGCACGCGCTACAGCCGGCTGGTGGGGGCGGCCAGTGGCAGGCGCGCCGGCCGACGGACGCGGCAGGCGTCGCAGCTGCGCGCCGGCGCACCCTGCGCGCGGCGCCGTGCGGCCAAAGTAGGTCCTCGCGGGCCCGGTGCGAAGCGCGGTGGACATCTTCAGTGTGCTGGTCCGATTGAGGACTGTGTGCGTTGAGGATGCGCTGCCGCCCGGCGCTCGGCGCCGCGACGCCGTCTGCTGCTCGGTCGCCCCAGCGGTTCTCGCTGGTGGTTTGTATCGCAGCTGTGCGGATGTGTTGGCGCGTGCGCTGTGCTGGGAGAGTTCGCTTCGGCACCCAAGTGGGGCTTTTGTCCTTCTGTGGCGCTGGCGTTGGAGCTGCCGGTCACCGTAGGTGGCGCGTGTTGTCTCCCGCCGGCAATGCCACGACAGCACGCTCCCGGGCCTCTGTCGGCAGCGGCAAGCTCAGTTGGGAGCACGGGTGGTCGCACCGAAAGCGTCTACTCGCCTAACTCCGGGCGATTGCGCCTCTCTCGAACCCGACCAAGTACTTGGGACGGCGCTGCGCGCCGCCGGGACCTGAGAGGGTTTCGAGGTGTATTGTGCAGGGGAGCTCAGCCTCCTCCTGTTTGCAGAATGATTGAGCGGACGCTTGCGTGTTCGCGCGGGCCCCCGGGACACACTCCCGGGCGGCCGGCTGCTCAGCTCTAGTTGACGCAGCTCCCTGGTTGATCCTGCCAGTAGTCATATGCTTGTCTCAAAGATTAAGCCATGCATGTCTCAGTACAAGCCGCATTAAGGTGAAACCGCGAATGGCTCATTAAATCAGTTATGGTTCCTTAGATCGTACCCACGTTACTTGGATAACTGTGGTAATTCTAGAGCTAATACATGCAAACAGAGTCCCGACCAGAGATGGAAGGGACGCTTTTATTAGATCAAAACCAATCGGTCGGCTCGTCCGGTCCGTTTGCCTTGGTGACTCTGAATAACTTTGGGCTGATCGCACGGTCCTCGTACCGGCGACGCATCTTTCAAATGTCTGCCTTATCAACTGTCGATGGTAGGTTCTGCGCCTACCATGGTTGTAACGGGTAACGGGGAATCAGGGTTCGATTCCGGAGAGGGAGCCTGAGAAACGGCTACCACATCCAAGGAAGGCAGCAGGCGCGCAAATTACCCACTCCCGGCACGGGGAGGTAGTGACGAAAAATAACGATACGGGACTCATCCGAGGCCCCGTAATCGGAATGAGTACACTTTAAATCCTTTAACGAGTATCTATTGGAGGGCAAGTCTGGTGCCAGCAGCCGCGGTAATTCCAGCTCCAATAGCGTATATTAAAGTTGTTGCGGTTAAAAAGCTCGTAGTTGGATTTGTGTCCCACGCTGTTGGTTCACCGCCCGTCGGTGTTTAACTGGCATGTATCGTGGGACGTCCTGCCGGTGGGGCGAGCCGAAGGCGTGCGACCGCCCCGTGCGTGCTCGTGCGTCCCGAGGCGGACCCCGTTGAAATCCTACCAGGGTGCTCTTTATTGAGTGTCTCGGTGGGCCGGCACGTTTACTTTGAACAAATTAGAGTGCTTAAAGCAGGCAAGCCCGCCTGAATACTGTGTGCATGGAATAATGGAATAGGACCTCGGTTCTATTTTGTTGGTTTTCGGAACCCGAGGTAATGATTAATAGGGACAGGCGGGGGCATTCGTATTGCGACGTTAGAGGTGAAATTCTTGGATCGTCGCAAGACGAACAGAAGCGAAAGCATTTGCCAAGTATGTTTTCATTAATCAAGAACGAAAGTTAGAGGTTCGAAGGCGATCAGATACCGCCCTAGTTCTAACCATAAACGATGCCAGCCAGCGATCCGCCGCAGTTCCTCCGATGACTCGGCGGGCAGCCTCCGGGAAACCAAAGCTTTTGGGTTCCGGGGGAAGTATGGTTGCAAAGCTGAAACTTAAAGGAATTGACGGAAGGGCACCACCAGGAGTGGAGCCTGCGGCTTAATTTGACTCAACACGGGAAACCTCACCAGGCCCGGACACCGGAAGGATTGACAGATTGATAGCTCTTTCTTGATTCGGTGGGTGGTGGTGCATGGCCGTTCTTAGTTGGTGGAGCGATTTGTCTGGTTAATTCCGATAACGAACGAGACTCTAGCCTGCTAACTAGTCGCGTGACATCCTTCGTGCTGTCAGCGATTACTTTTCTTCTTAGAGGGACAGGCGGCTTCTAGCCGCACGAGATTGAGCAATAACA
>NW_025729211.1:130000-132500 GCF_021461385.2 Schistocerca piceifrons
TGTTGTGCCTTAACCTAACCCATGTTGTGCCTTAACCTAACCCATGTTGTGCCTTAACCTAACCCATGTTGTGCCTTAACCTAACCCATGTTGTGCCTTAACCTAACCCATGTTGTGCCTTAACCTAACCCATGTTGTGCCTTAACCTAACCCATGTTGTGCCTTAACCTAACCCATGTTGTGCCTTAACCTAACCCATGTTGTGCCTTAACCTAACCCATGTTGTGCCTTAACCTAACCCATGTTGTGCCTTAACCTAACCCATGTTGTGCCTTAACCTAACCCATGTTGTGCCTTAACCTAACCCATGTTGTGCCTTAACCTAACCCATGTTGTGCCTTAACCTAACCTATGTTGTGCCTTAACCTAACCTATGTTGTGCCTTAACCTAACCCATGTTGTGCCTTAACCTAACCCATGTTGTGCCTTAACCTAACCCATGTTGTGCCTTAACCTAACCCATGTTGTGCCTTAACCTAACCCATGTTGTGCCTTAACCTAACCCATGTTGTGCCTTAACCTAACCCATGTTGTGCCTTAACCTAACCCATGTTGTGCCTTAACCTAACCCATGTTGTGCCTTAACCTAACCCATGTTGTGCCTTAACCTAACCCATGTTGTGCCTTAACCTAACCCATGTTGTGCCTTAACCTAACCCATGTTGTGCCTTAACCTAACCCATGTTGTGCCTTAACCTAACCCATGTCGTGCCTTAACCTAACCCACGTCGTGCCTTAACCTAACCCACGTTGTCGCCTAACGTAACCCACGTTGTCGCCTAAACCTGCTCTGTAATTGTTATACGACTCGTTCAATTAGTGTAGTGTTGCCCACCCGCAACCCTCGCAATATAGTTCGCTACTCGCACTCCCCGCTCCCCTGTGTATCGCTTCATGTTAAACACCTTGCAAGTCTTGCTCACTTTCCACATGCTCCTGCTGTACACTGTAATGTGGATGGCAGCAGGACGTACATGCCGCCCCTCCCCACGTCCCCACCTTGCCCCCTGCCTTCGCAAGCTGGTTGGTGAGAACTTTGCATGTTCAATGCCCTCCGCATGCGACGTACTCAGGCTACGTTGTGGTGCGGCCTGTGTCAACTGTCCGCTAATGTCGTACGCGTAAACCACAATCTGTACTGCACATTCGTCCTTATGTACTGAATGATACATCGTGGCACATGTGTGACCGTACAACGACTGCGCCCAAAAACGGCGGACCATACAGTGCAAATATTGTGCACGCAGCTACGTGTCGTCTCCCTATGAGAGCTGGATTGCAGTGTGGTACGCCATAGAGACGTGTGGGAGGAACGGACGCCGTGGATGGCGATCAGCATGAGCTGTCTGTTGATGTATTCGGACCTAGTCGTCTCTCCTCACACACCGTGATGGCATGGTGCACCGCGTTCCATATCTGCGACATGCTACAGAGGCCGGTTGACAGTCGTTCGAGCAATGGACATCGCATACGTACGGGGGCCACCTTCCACGTATTGTCTAGGCGTGCACATTTTGTTGCGTGTATGTGGGCAGACGTAGTGTGGCGTGACACCTGACACAGGCATGCAATAATCGTGGAAGTTGCAAATGGCGATGGACGCCTGCGTTTTCTGGTGAAGTTACGCAAATGAACAAATGGTAACCTGTTGTGGTGCGGTTGTTCTCGCTAGGGGTGAATCGGTGATGGCGACGATAGGTTGAGGTACTAACCGGTTGTTCCAGCGATACCCACCATGCCGACGAAACTGAACGGCATCTGGGTGTGAAGCGATACGCGGCGGTGGCTGGGTGGGACCGTCCCCGGCCGGTGAGGGGGCGCCTCCCGGCGTGCTGGCCGCGCGGTGCGTGGGCGCACGCGCTACAGCCGGCTGGTGGGGGCGGCCAGTGGCAGGCGCGCCGGCCGACGGACGCGGCAGGCGTCGCAGCTGCGCGCCGGCGCACCCTGCGCGCGGCGCCGTGCGGCCAAAGTAGGTCCTCGCGGGCCCGGTGCGAAGCGCGGTGGACATCTTCAGTGTGCTGGTCCGATTGAGGACTGTGTGCGTTGAGGATGCGCTGCCGCCCGGCGCTCGGCGCCGCGACGCCGTCTGCTGCTCGGTCGCCCCAGCGGTTCTCGCTGGTGGTTTGTATCGCAGCTGTGCGGATGTGTTGGCGCGTGCGCTGTGCTGGGAGAGTTCGCTTCGGCACCCAAGTGGGGCTTTTGTCCTTCTGTGGCGCTGGCGTTGGAGCTGCCGGTCACCGTAGGTGGCGCGTGTTGTCTCCCGCCGGCAATGCCACGACAGCACGCTCCCGGGCCTCTGTCGGCAGCGGCAAGCTCAGTTGGGAGCACGGGTGGTCGCACCGAAAGCGTCTACTCGCCTAACTCCGGGCGATTGCGCCTCTCTCGAACCCGACCAAGTACTTGGGACGGCGCTGCGCGCCGCCGGGACCTGAGAGGGTTTCGAGGTGTATTGTGCAGGGGAGCTCAGCCTCCTCCTGTTTGCAGAATGATTGAGCGGACG
>NW_025729211.1:142500-145000 GCF_021461385.2 Schistocerca piceifrons
TCACTTTCCACATGCTCCTGCTGTACACTGTAATGTGGATGGCAGCAGGACGTACATGCCGCCCCTCCCCACGTCCCCACCTTGCCCCCTGCCTTCGCAAGCTGGTTGGTGAGAACTTTGCATGTTCAATGCCCTCCGCATGCGACGTACTCAGGCTACGTTGTGGTGCGGCCTGTGTCAACTGTCCGCTAATGTCGTACGCGTAAACCACAATCTGTACTGCACATTCGTCCTTATGTACTGAATGATACATCGTGGCACATGTGTGACCGTACAACGACTGCGCCCAAAAACGGCGGACCATACAGTGCAAATATTGTGCACGCAGCTACGTGTCGTCTCCCTATGAGAGCTGGATTGCAGTGTGGTACGCCATAGAGACGTGTGGGAGGAACGGACGCCGTGGATGGCGATCAGCATGAGCTGTCTGTTGATGTATTCGGACCTAGTCGTCTCTCCTCACACACCGTGATGGCATGGTGCACCGCGTTCCATATCTGCGACATGCTACAGAGGCCGGTTGACAGTCGTTCGAGCAATGGACATCGCATACGTACGGGGGCCACCTTCCACGTATTGTCTAGGCGTGCACATTTTGTTGCGTGTATGTGGGCAGACGTAGTGTGGCGTGACACCTGACACAGGCATGCAATAATCGTGGAAGTTGCAAATGGCGATGGACGCCTGCGTTTTCTGGTGAAGTTACGCAAATGAACAAATGGTAACCTGTTGTGGTGCGGTTGTTCTCGCTAGGGGTGAATCGGTGATGGCGACGATAGGTTGAGGTACTAACCGGTTGTTCCAGCGATACCCACCATGCCGACGAAACTGAACGGCATCTGGGTGTGAAGCGATACGCGGCGGTGGCTGGGTGGGACCGTCCCCGGCCGGTGAGGGGGCGCCTCCCGGCGTGCTGGCCGCGCGGTGCGTGGGCGCACGCGCTACAGCCGGCTGGTGGGGGCGGCCAGTGGCAGGCGCGCCGGCCGACGGACGCGGCAGGCGTCGCAGCTGCGCGCCGGCGCACCCTGCGCGCGGCGCCGTGCGGCCAAAGTAGGTCCTCGCGGGCCCGGTGCGAAGCGCGGTGGACATCTTCAGTGTGCTGGTCCGATTGAGGACTGTGTGCGTTGAGGATGCGCTGCCGCCCGGCGCTCGGCGCCGCGACGCCGTCTGCTGCTCGGTCGCCCCAGCGGTTCTCGCTGGTGGTTTGTATCGCAGCTGTGCGGATGTGTTGGCGCGTGCGCTGTGCTGGGAGAGTTCGCTTCGGCACCCAAGTGGGGCTTTTGTCCTTCTGTGGCGCTGGCGTTGGAGCTGCCGGTCACCGTAGGTGGCGCGTGTTGTCTCCCGCCGGCAATGCCACGACAGCACGCTCCCGGGCCTCTGTCGGCAGCGGCAAGCTCAGTTGGGAGCACGGGTGGTCGCACCGAAAGCGTCTACTCGCCTAACTCCGGGCGATTGCGCCTCTCTCGAACCCGACCAAGTACTTGGGACGGCGCTGCGCGCCGCCGGGACCTGAGAGGGTTTCGAGGTGTATTGTGCAGGGGAGCTCAGCCTCCTCCTGTTTGCAGAATGATTGAGCGGACGCTTGCGTGTTCGCGCGGGCCCCCGGGACACACTCCCGGGCGGCCGGCTGCTCAGCTCTAGTTGACGCAGCTCCCTGGTTGATCCTGCCAGTAGTCATATGCTTGTCTCAAAGATTAAGCCATGCATGTCTCAGTACAAGCCGCATTAAGGTGAAACCGCGAATGGCTCATTAAATCAGTTATGGTTCCTTAGATCGTACCCACGTTACTTGGATAACTGTGGTAATTCTAGAGCTAATACATGCAAACAGAGTCCCGACCAGAGATGGAAGGGACGCTTTTATTAGATCAAAACCAATCGGTCGGCTCGTCCGGTCCGTTTGCCTTGGTGACTCTGAATAACTTTGGGCTGATCGCACGGTCCTCGTACCGGCGACGCATCTTTCAAATGTCTGCCTTATCAACTGTCGATGGTAGGTTCTGCGCCTACCATGGTTGTAACGGGTAACGGGGAATCAGGGTTCGATTCCGGAGAGGGAGCCTGAGAAACGGCTACCACATCCAAGGAAGGCAGCAGGCGCGCAAATTACCCACTCCCGGCACGGGGAGGTAGTGACGAAAAATAACGATACGGGACTCATCCGAGGCCCCGTAATCGGAATGAGTACACTTTAAATCCTTTAACGAGTATCTATTGGAGGGCAAGTCTGGTGCCAGCAGCCGCGGTAATTCCAGCTCCAATAGCGTATATTAAAGTTGTTGCGGTTAAAAAGCTCGTAGTTGGATTTGTGTCCCACGCTGTTGGTTCACCGCCCGTCGGTGTTTAACTGGCATGTATCGTGGGACGTCCTGCCGGTGGGGCGAGCCGAAGGCGTGCGACCGCCCCGTGCGTGCTCGTGCGTCCCGAGGCGGACCCCGTTGAAATCCTACCAGGGTGCTCTTTATTGAGTGTCTCGGTGGGCCGGCACGTTTACTTTGAA
>NW_025729211.1:147500-150000 GCF_021461385.2 Schistocerca piceifrons
GAGGAGTCGATTCGCCCCTTTGGGCGCTCGGGCTCCCGGCAAGCGCGCGCGGTTCTTCCCGGATGACGGACCTACCTGGCCCGGCCCCGGACCCGCGCCGCTGTTGGCTCGGGATGCTCTCGGGCGGAATAATCGCTCCCGTCAGCGGCGCTTCAGCTTTGGACAATTTCACGACCCGTCTTGAAACACGGACCAAGGAGTCTAACATGTGCGCGAGTCATTGGGCTGTACGAAACCTAAAGGCGTAATGAGAGTGAAGGTCTCGCCTTGCGCGGGCCGAGGGAGGATGGGGCTTCCCCGCCCTTCACGGGGCGGCGGCCTCCGCACTCCCGGGGCGTCTCGTCCTCATTGCGAGGTGAGGCGCACCTAGAGCGTACACGTTGGGACCCGAAAGATGGTGAACTATGCCTGGCCAGGACGAAGTCAGGGGAAACCCTGATGGAGGTCCGTAGCGATTCTGACGTGCAAATCGATCGTCGGAGCTGGGTATAGGGGCGAAAGACTAATCGAACCATCTAGTAGCTGGTTCCCTCCGAAGTTTCCCTCAGGATAGCTGGTGCTCGTACGAGTCTCATCCGGTAAAGCGAATGATTAGAGGCCTTGGGGCCGAAACGACCTCAACCTATTCTCAAACTTTAAATGGGTGAGATCTCCGGCTTGCTTGATATGCTGAAGCCGCGAGCAAACGACTCGGATCGGAGTGCCAAGTGGGCCACTTTTGGTAAGCAGAACTGGCGCTGTGGGATGAACCAAACGCCGAGTTAAGGCGCCCGAATCGACGCTCATGGGAAACCATGAAAGGCGTTGGTTGCTTAAGACAGCAGGACGGTGGCCATGGAAGTCGGAATCCGCTAAGGAGTGTGTAACAACTCACCTGCCGAAGCAACTAGCCCTGAAAATGGATGGCGCTGAAGCGTCGTGCCTATACTCGGCCGTCAGTCTGGCAGTCATGGCCGGTCCTTGCGGCCGGCCGCGAAGCCCTGACGAGTAGGAGGGTCGCGGCGGTGGGCGCAGAAGGGTCTGGGCGTGAGCCTGCCTGGAGCCGCCGTCGGTGCAGATCTTGGTGGTAGTAGCAAATACTCCAGCGAGGCCCTGGAGGGCTGACGCGGAGAAGGGTTTCGTGTGAACAGCCGTTGCACACGAGTCAGTCGATCCTAAGCCCTAGGAGAAATCCGATGTTGATGGGGGCCGTCATAGCATGATGCGCTTTGTGCTGGCCCCCGTTGGGCGAAAGGGAATCCGGTTCCTATTCCGGAACCCGGCAGCGGAACCGATACAAGTCGGGCCCCTCTTTTAGAGATGCTCGTCGGGGTAACCCAAAAGGACCCGGAGACGCCGTCGGGAGATCGGGGAAGAGTTTTCTTTTCTGCATGAGCGTTCGAGTTCCCTGGAATCCTCTAGCAGGGAGATAGGGTTTGGAACGCGAAGAGCACCGCAGTTGCGGCGGTGTCCCGATCTTCCCCTCGGACCTTGAAAATCCGGGAGAGGGCCACGTGGAGGTGTCGCGCCGGTTCGTACCCATATCCGCAGCAGGTCTCCAAGGTGAAGAGCCTCTAGTCGATAGAATAATGTAGGTAAGGGAAGTCGGCAAATTGGATCCGTAACTTCGGGATAAGGATTGGCTCTGAGGATCGGGGCGTGTCGGGCTTGGTCGGGAAGTGGGTCAGCGCTAACGTGCCGGGCCTGGGCGAGGTGAGTGCCGTAGGGGTGCCGGTAAGTGCGGGCGTTTAGCGCGGGCGTGGTCTGCTCTCGCCGTTGGTCGGCCTCGTGCTGGTCGGCGGTGCAGGATGCGCGCGCCTGCGCGGCGTTCGCGCCCCGGTGCTTCAACCTGCGTGCAGGATCCGAGCTCGGTCCCGTGCCTTGGCCTCCCACGGATCTTCCTTGCTGCGAGGCCGCGTCCGCCTTAGCGTGCTCCTCCGGGGGCGCGCGGGTGCGCGGATTCTCTTCGGCCGCCATTCAACGATCAACTCAGAACTGGCACGGACTGGGGGAATCCGACTGTCTAATTAAAACAAAGCATTGCGATGGCCCTAGCGGGTGTTGACGCAATGTGATTTCTGCCCAGTGCTCTGAATGTCAACGTGAAGAAATTCAAGCAAGCGCGGGTAAACGGCGGGAGTAACTATGACTCTCTCACCTGTAGTGAGTGCCACCGCAGCTTTACAACCAAGAACGGTCTCGGGGTCCATCGCCGCCGCCAACATCTTGCGGCCGCCAACGCGGAGATCGTCACGGAGAGGCATCGCGCGAGGTGGACGGAGGAAGAAGTCCTGTCGCTCGCCAAGGCGGAGGCCGAACTGTTCCTTGAGAGGGACGCCCGGTTCTTCTTCGTCAATCAAGAACTCATCAGGATGTTCCCCGACCGAACGCTCGAGGCAATCAAGTGCCGACGGCGGCAAGCTGCCCACAAGCAGCTTGTCCGCCAATTCATGGAGGCGCTTGAGATCGGTCGGGGGGAAGAGCCGGGGTCCCGCCGGGGAGCAGCGAGCCCGCTGCCTGA
>NW_025729211.1:155000-160000 GCF_021461385.2 Schistocerca piceifrons
CGGCAAAACAGTATCGCCATCTATGAAAATAGGGCGACACCACATGCAATACCGCCATCTATGCGCATCTGACAACACTACGTCCGCACCACAAAACATACCGCCATCTGTAGGTCTCCCGCAACATGACCTCCTCCAACGACGATACCGCCATCTATGCGACGCCAAGCCGATTAAGACAGCGATGGCGCCACAGTGCCCGCCTTTCGACGCCACCCACAAAGCCTGCAGCCTCTGTCGACCATAGCACCCAATCTCCAGTGGCTCTGCCGCACGAAGCCGTGGACCGGCAATGACTCCACCCGCACCCGTTCGTGCACCACCCCAACCGCCAAACGCGCACCTCCAGCGGATGAACGGCGGACGTTTCCCGCACTCGTAAAGTGCAATCCACCCCTATAACGTGCGTTTCATGAAGAGTTATTGCCAATATGCGACATTCCCGCTGTCCCTATACATGAGCCGCGACCTGTACCACTTACGAGCGAGAGACGCGATCGCGTTGCTCACTGTACGGCGTCCGATACCGAGCCATCAGCATGTCGGTCCCCATGCGCGTTGCACTCGCACTCGCAGTCGCAAAAACGTGGGGCAAATATATTACGCGGAAGAGTTATAACAGACCGAGCCCCACTGCATGAGGGGAGTCTTTGTCACTAATGTACACAGATGGAACATTTTGGACTGGAACCAGATTACCCGTACACACGGCGCTGATTAGTAATCAATGCAGAGCCATCAAACTACAGAATATATATACAACTGTCCGTATACATGCTGAAAGAGTCTGCCCACAATGGGAACCACACGTCAGCCAGCCACTCTGATCACGCACCACTCTCTGCTTCTAACGGGCGCACATACAATATGTAAGCACCAGCATGGAACAACATCCAGTGCATCCTCTCCGCCACATTACACAATCCACACTATCACAACCAGACCAGGAGGTCCATGCGGAAAATACAATATCCCACCCTTTCGACATCCACCATTGCGCAGATCAGGCACCAACACCCACACATGTCCTATACAACGGTGCACCCAACATCACAATAGTACCTCCTGTCACAGCGCACAAACAATGACATGAGTCAAAGACACAGGTCTGACACAAGCATAGAATTGGAGCGCCGCCTCTAATAAGCCAAAGGTGCATCCTGACGTGACAAATCTGATCATGTCACAAGCATTCACTTACTATAATCACTATCAACGAACCTGCCGCCCCCGCCCCCCCCTACACCTTTCCTTACAACAACGTGTAACCTAACCTAACCTAACCTATGTTGTACCTTAACCTAACCTATGTTGTACCTTAACCTAACCTATGTTGTGCCTTAACCTAACCTATGTTGTGCCTTAACCTAACCTATGTTGTGCCTTAACCTAACCTATGTTGTGCCTTAACCTAACCTATGTTGTGCCTTAACCTAACCTATGTTGTGCCTTAACCTAACCTATGTTGTGCCTTAACCTAACCTATGTTGTGCCTTAACCTAACCTATGTTGTGCCTTAACCTAACCCATGTTGTGCCTTAACCTAACCCATGTTGTGCCTTAACCTAACCCATGTTGTGCCTTAACCTAACCCATGTTGTGCCTTAACCTAACCCATGTTGTGCCTTAACCTAACCCATGTTGTGCCTTAACCTAACCCATGTTGTGCCTTAACCTAACCCATGTTGTGCCTTAACCTAACCCATGTTGTGCCTTAACCTAACCCATGTTGTGCCTTAACCTAACCCATGTTGTGCCTTAACCTAACCCATGTTGTGCCTTAACCTAACCCATGTTGTGCCTTAACCTAACCCATGTTGTGCCTTAACCTAACCCATGTTGTGCCTTAACCTAACCCATGTTGTGCCTTAACCTAACCCATGTTGTGCCTTAACCTAACCCATGTTGTGCCTTAACCTAACCCATGTTGTGCCTTAACCTAACCCATGTTGTGCCTTAACCTAACCCATGTTGTGCCTTAACCTAACCCATGTTGTGCCTTAACCTAACCCATGTCGTGCCTTAACCTAACCCATGTCGTGCCTTAACCTAACCCATGTCGTGCCTTAACCTAACCCATGTCGTGCCTTAACCTAACCCATGTCGTGCCTTAACCTAACCCATGTCGTGCCTTAACCTAACCCATGTCGTGCCTTAACCTAACCCATGTCGTGCCTTAACCTAACCCACGTCGTGCCTTAACCTAACCCACGTCGTGCCTTAACCTAACCCACGTTGTCGCCTAACGTAACCCACGTTGTCGCCTAAACCTGCTCTGTAATTGTTATACGACTCGTTCAATTAGTGTAGTGTTGCCCACCCGCAACCCTCGCAATATAGTTCGCTACTCGCACTCCCCGCTCCCCTGTGTATCGCTTCATGTTAAACACCTTGCAAGTCTTGCTCACTTTCCACATGCTCCTGCTGTACACTGTAATGTGGATGGCAGCAGGACGTACATGCCGCCCCTCCCCACGTCCCCACCTTGCCCCCTGCCTTCGCAAGCTGGTTGGTGAGAACTTTGCATGTTCAATGCCCTCCGCATGCGACGTACTCAGGCTACGTTGTGGTGCGGCCTGTGTCAACTGTCCGCTAATGTCGTACGCGTAAACCACAATCTGTACTGCACATTCGTCCTTATGTACTGAATGATACATCGTGGCACATGTGTGACCGTACAACGACTGCGCCCAAAAACGGCGGACCATACAGTGCAAATATTGTGCACGCAGCTACGTGTCGTCTCCCTATGAGAGCTGGATTGCAGTGTGGTACGCCATAGAGACGTGTGGGAGGAACGGACGCCGTGGATGGCGATCAGCATGAGCTGTCTGTTGATGTATTCGGACCTAGTCGTCTCTCCTCACACACCGTGATGGCATGGTGCACCGCGTTCCATATCTGCGACATGCTACAGAGGCCGGTTGACAGTCGTTCGAGCAATGGACATCGCATACGTACGGGGGCCACCTTCCACGTATTGTCTAGGCGTGCACATTTTGTTGCGTGTATGTGGGCAGACGTAGTGTGGCGTGACACCTGACACAGGCATGCAATAATCGTGGAAGTTGCAAATGGCGATGGACGCCTGCGTTTTCTGGTGAAGTTACGCAAATGAACAAATGGTAACCTGTTGTGGTGCGGTTGTTCTCGCTAGGGGTGAATCGGTGATGGCGACGATAGGTTGAGGTACTAACCGGTTGTTCCAGCGATACCCACCATGCCGACGAAACTGAACGGCATCTGGGTGTGAAGCGATACGCGGCGGTGGCTGGGTGGGACCGTCCCCGGCCGGTGAGGGGGCGCCTCCCGGCGTGCTGGCCGCGCGGTGCGTGGGCGCACGCGCTACAGCCGGCTGGTGGGGGCGGCCAGTGGCAGGCGCGCCGGCCGACGGACGCGGCAGGCGTCGCAGCTGCGCGCCGGCGCACCCTGCGCGCGGCGCCGTGCGGCCAAAGTAGGTCCTCGCGGGCCCGGTGCGAAGCGCGGTGGACATCTTCAGTGTGCTGGTCCGATTGAGGACTGTGTGCGTTGAGGATGCGCTGCCGCCCGGCGCTCGGCGCCGCGACGCCGTCTGCTGCTCGGTCGCCCCAGCGGTTCTCGCTGGTGGTTTGTATCGCAGCTGTGCGGATGTGTTGGCGCGTGCGCTGTGCTGGGAGAGTTCGCTTCGGCACCCAAGTGGGGCTTTTGTCCTTCTGTGGCGCTGGCGTTGGAGCTGCCGGTCACCGTAGGTGGCGCGTGTTGTCTCCCGCCGGCAATGCCACGACAGCACGCTCCCGGGCCTCTGTCGGCAGCGGCAAGCTCAGTTGGGAGCACGGGTGGTCGCACCGAAAGCGTCTACTCGCCTAACTCCGGGCGATTGCGCCTCTCTCGAACCCGACCAAGTACTTGGGACGGCGCTGCGCGCCGCCGGGACCTGAGAGGGTTTCGAGGTGTATTGTGCAGGGGAGCTCAGCCTCCTCCTGTTTGCAGAATGATTGAGCGGACGCTTGCGTGTTCGCGCGGGCCCCCGGGACACACTCCCGGGCGGCCGGCTGCTCAGCTCTAGTTGACGCAGCTCCCTGGTTGATCCTGCCAGTAGTCATATGCTTGTCTCAAAGATTAAGCCATGCATGTCTCAGTACAAGCCGCATTAAGGTGAAACCGCGAATGGCTCATTAAATCAGTTATGGTTCCTTAGATCGTACCCACGTTACTTGGATAACTGTGGTAATTCTAGAGCTAATACATGCAAACAGAGTCCCGACCAGAGATGGAAGGGACGCTTTTATTAGATCAAAACCAATCGGTCGGCTCGTCCGGTCCGTTTGCCTTGGTGACTCTGAATAACTTTGGGCTGATCGCACGGTCCTCGTACCGGCGACGCATCTTTCAAATGTCTGCCTTATCAACTGTCGATGGTAGGTTCTGCGCCTACCATGGTTGTAACGGGTAACGGGGAATCAGGGTTCGATTCCGGAGAGGGAGCCTGAGAAACGGCTACCACATCCAAGGAAGGCAGCAGGCGCGCAAATTACCCACTCCCGGCACGGGGAGGTAGTGACGAAAAATAACGATACGGGACTCATCCGAGGCCCCGTAATCGGAATGAGTACACTTTAAATCCTTTAACGAGTATCTATTGGAGGGCAAGTCTGGTGCCAGCAGCCGCGGTAATTCCAGCTCCAATAGCGTATATTAAAGTTGTTGCGGTTAAAAAGCTCGTAGTTGGATTTGTGTCCCACGCTGTTGGTTCACCGCCCGTCGGTGTTTAACTGGCATGTATCGTGGGACGTCCTGCCGGTGGGGCGAGCCGAAGGCGTGCGACCGCCCCGTGCGTGCTCGTGCGTCCCGAGGCGGACCCCGTTGAAATCCTACCAGGGTGCTCTTTATTGAGTGTCTCGGTGGGCCGGCACGTTTACTTTGAACAAATTAGAGTGCTTAAAGCAGGCAAGCCCGCCTGAATACTGTGTGCATGGAATAATGGAATAGGACCTCGGTTCTATTTTGTTGGTTTTCGGAAC